>NW_027658593.1:0-31893 GCF_041902795.1 Electrophorus electricus | reverse complement strand
GTGGTTTCCTAGGCAGAGTCGTGGTACAAAAGAGGAAGCTAATGAAGTGCTGGGACACTTGGAGCTTATTTGCTGTTATGCATTAAGATTGTATAATGCATGACTGGCATTCGATTGTTCAGTTCCAGAATTTAAAATGACTACCATGAAATTATAGGCTAAACATCTCAATCAGTACACTACTTATTAAGGCCGCTTTCAGAAAAAGACATTTTCACATAATTACTGCACGGTTTATTAAGAATCATGATGAATCAACCGATGTGAAACCAGATTTTCTCCTGAGATTCTAATATACCAGAATTAAAAGAATAATGGTAGTAAACAGAATCAAACAGCTGAATAACATTACTGTTTCAGCAATAACACTAGTAGATCTACCACTTACATTTATAAGTCAAATATTGTACATGTACTTTGATGTTTAAAATCACAAAGATCGTGTAAGATTTTTACATTTTGGTTACATACCGTATGCATACAAATGCTGAAATAGCTTATGAAAAAGTAGTTAATAATGTACTAGATAATGTATGGTATAGAACATTTTTAATATTTACATTTAAAATATGCATCTAAATGTCAAAAAGTCTAATTTGTAATTATTTAACTTTGTTTATTTAATAAATGACAAAGCTGCATTATTCTTTGAGTTGTCAAAACAATTTAACAAGAAGTCCTTATTTGATAATTATTAAAAATAATAATAATTAAAAATTAGATCTTAGCTAATTAGCTGAAATAAAGTATATAAGCTTGATAAAGTTAGCTGAACACTTTCCAACTTCTAAACTCAATCTTAGTTAAGTGAGCTACTTGGTCAGAAGTTGGGCAAACTCAAAAATCTATTGCATCATGTTGCCTTGATATTTTGAGTTATCTCAAGTTTTTATTTTTTTCATTGCAGTGTGGGTGGACAAGCCTGGCTGAGGGAAGCTTAATGGAAGCAGTGTTAGTTCTGGGTAGGGTGACGTCCTTGCCTCTGGCCCCACGACAGCCACCATGGAGAAGTGACACACAGCACCGGGGAAGGATGGGCCACAGGGGACAGAGGTGCTAAAAAAAAGGGAAAAAAAATTAAAAGGAAAAAACAAAAAGAAGAGAAAGAAAGCCAACATGGCAGGCCTGCCAGCAACCATGGAGCTTGAGCTAATTGTGACGCACTTTGTTTGTTTAGTGTAATCCATAGCAGGCAGCATCCCACTACAGTACCCCACCTCGCCCTGCCTACTCTTCACAGCAGCTGAGTGTATGCGTCACTGTGTGTGCGTGAGTGTGTGTGTGCATGTGTGTGTGTGTGTGTGTGCGTGTGTGTGTGTGCGCACGTGTGTGTGTGTGTGTGTGTATGTGTGTCTCATTTCCTGTTCTCCTTTGCTTTCGGACAAGATGACAGTAGAAGAAGAAAAGCAGAAGGAGACAGAAAGACAGAGAACAGCAAGAGACAAAGAAAGAAAATAGATGAGAACAAGAAAGAGAAAGAGAGTGAGACAGAGAGTGAGACAGAGAGTGTGTGAGAAAGAGAGTGAGACAGAGAGTGTGTGAGTGCAGGCACCAGTGAAGGGAAAAAGCTGAAGAAAAGCTCACACCTCCATTAATTAAGAAGCAGAGAGATTCGCCCAAAGAGATCCAAGACAACAGCATGGCAGCCACTGGGTGACAAACATCTGAGGTGCTATTTTAAGGCCAGATCAGAGTGGCATTTGAGCTGAGTAAACCTGTGCCCACCGCACACACACACACACACACACACACACACACACACACACACACACACACACACCGCACACACACACACACACACACACACACACACACACACAGTTAAAGGGCCTTCAGAAAGAGGGAAACTTTGGTGTCCTTTGTGCAATCTGCTCTCTTAAGTTGGAGGAAAGGGTCCTTTTAATTATACAGCCATTCATCATCATCACAGCTCCCAAAAGCTAATGGGTGACCAAAAGAGTCACAAATGGTTCAAAACTATTTTGATGAAACTCAATTATAATGATGTGCGTTGCTGTGGCAGGCTCTGCAAGGCACATACCGCAATCCCTAATGACTTTTTCAGGCAGGGCGATCATTATTTTAAACTACTTTTATCAGGAGTTAAAAAGTAATTTAACCACATAATGTATTCAAACATGCAAATGAATATGCATACTATTATATTCATGTACAGGCGGCACGTAATGAAACTCAAGACCACAACAGCAAATATTAAGTTGCCCATTTCATTAGGTGAGAAAGACAGATGTGATGCTGTTTGCTGCTGGACCCCAAAAGATCTCAGTGTGTGTGTACACACACATGTGCTTGCATAGCGCAGGTGGGAACATTGAGAGGAGAGTAAAGGGAAGATGAGGACAACTGAGGGTAAAGATAGAAGACTAAAAATGATATCAGCGAATGTCTCTTGGGCAAACGCAATGGCACGGTGATGAAGGATGACAGTTTCCTGTTTTTAATTGCTATGGTTGCTGTTGCCTGGCACCCAGGGGGGCAGCAGTGGGGTTGACACAGATAGTCTCTAATGAGTATTAATCTAATCACGCACTGACACAAATGAGGCTTACGTTCATAACCATCTAAACCCCCAAACTTTAACATTTCAGTTAAACGTATTTACATTTCCTAAAAACTGCACTGCCAAAAATCACACTCACTTTGAAGGAAAAAGAATAACCAATCTAAAAAAGAAAATGTTTACTTGATCCAGTGTAAAAAAAAAAAGAAAAAGAAAAGAAAAGAAAAGAAAAAGCCGCATTTTAATCAAAGACAGCAGGCCAGAAAATAGTTGTGAGGTTGGTGACACGTCTGTTACAGTGTCTGGTAGCCTTGCATATCAGATAAATTGAAATGATCCTACGTTTAAAGGCACATTTGGGGGTTCAAAAGCAATAAACAGAAATTCTATGTACTAAACTCACATTTGCGCATCCCTGCTAACTTGAAGTTCAAAGGTACCATCTGAAACCTTTTTTTTTTTTTTTCAATTTTCCTGGAACAGACCCAGTAGGCATGCTCCTGGCAACGCAGAGCAGATTCCCCACCAGCAGGAGCCAGCGTCAGAAGAGCTGTAGATCTCCTCTCACAATAACAATGATCTAAATATCTGGAGGTCTTACTCTGTGAGAGCAGCCACACATGCCTAGGTTTTTTTTCCGTATAGGCCTTATTTACCTGCTTTGTTTTATTCATAACTTTACTCTTTTAAGTTTTATGAGCAGACAAAAAAACCCAAACAACCAGGAGCAGAGTGTCCCAGCTGTGTGTGTGTGTGTGTACGTGTGTGTTTGTGTGCGTGTGTGTGTTATTGAACTGTAAATAAAGTACAGCACATTATTTACTTTATTTATTTATTTTTGGAAGAGCAAGGAATCTGCCAAGTGCAAAATGCACAGCAGCCATGATACAAAGAAAAGCAGCGCTGTGGTGTGTGCGTGTGCACTCGGCTCGGCGCGATCCTCTGTCCTTAATTCATTTACACTGCAGATTGAGAACGTGCCCATTAAGGGTCCGCCTAACATGAGTAATGTGCAACACCTGGACCTACTCTCTTTGTCGTTGAAGTGTGGAAAGCAGCAGTCTAATTACACCGATTAGTATTAAGGAGGCAGTTCCGACCCACCAGTCCAGCTGTAACAAATGACATCCCAGACTACTCAAACAAATGGCATGTTTGCCACAACCTTTTTTGCACTGTCACTGTTAGAATCTTGATACCGTGGCACACACTGGTAATGTATTTATACTTGAAATTCATCTATAATACAAATTCTAAGAGGGACTTGGGGAAAATCATACAGCCCACTGTAAAAGGATTAGAGTTCTTGCCCTACTATCAAAACATCTGATATTATGTGTTAGGTTTTGTACACGTCATTTGTGTTTGTCTCCAGCGAAGTCACCTCTACCTTTCCGCAGAGTGTCAACAGCACGTGTCCTATTGAAAGATAAACATGTTGTCAGTAATTGCTTTGCCATCGGAACTTCATGCACACATATGTTGCAGAGGAGACAAGAGTGTGGGAACATCAGCCCTTCAAACGGTGTTCCTACTTCACATGTGAACAGGCAGGAGCGGTCGATCACAGAGCTCACGGAAGGCACACACATGCTTCCGTCTCTCGTTCGCATTCTTGCCACTTTCATGCTTTTCCAGCATCAACAGGCTGATGCTGATCCAAAAGAATGCAGCTTCCCTTGCCTCAGCAGACAGGCCTGATCCACGCGGACACCTCTCATTGGTGCCTGATCCATATGGACACCTCTCATTGGTGCCTGATCCATATGGACACCTCTCATTGGTGCCTGATCCACGCGGACACCTCTCATTGGTGCCTGATCCACGCGGACACCTCTCATTGGTGCCTGATCCACGCGGATACCTCTCATTGGTGTCTGATCCACGCGGACACCTCTCATTGGTGCCTTATCCACGCGGACACCTCTCATTGGTGCCTGATCCACGCGGACACCTCTCATTGGTGCCTGATCCACGCGGACACCTCTCATTGGTGCCTGATCCACGCGGACACCTCTCATTGGTGCCTGATCCACGCGGACACCTCTCATTCGTGCATGATCCATGTGAATACCTCTTATTGGTGCCTGTGGTCCAATTAGAAACTGCATCAGGCACCTCTGCATGTTTATTGTCTTTCATTGCCCTGTAGCCTTTCTGCTATTTGACTGTTAATACAAAATTTCACTCGCCTCCCGGCTTGAGAGCTCACTTTTTCATCTTTAAGACCTAACATCAGGAAGGAGAGGCTAACTAGTAAAAAGCACTCTCATAGTGGCTAATCCTAATATTGTTTAGTGTGAAACATAGGACTCCATTACCAAATGATTGTTTAAAATGTTATTGCTACACAAAATGCCTAGCTAACTGAATGTGTATATTTATGCTTGTTCATTCGCAACATTCATCTGTGGTGAGAGAGATGTGAATGTATAAGACAAGAGGAGCAAATGAGCAATTACTGCTGCTCTGCACATGGCCAAGACTCCTTGTTAGTATTATAGGCCAGACTCAAAATAGCACTGAAGACATCGGATTAACAATTTAAGACTCAACAAAGATGCACATTTATAAAAAGTTAGAACTATTGAAAAACAAAACCGACATCAGGTGTCGATGTAAAACCCTTTCCCGGAGTTTCTTAAAATGATTGCTCCTGCTTGACACAGACTCCATGAATCCCCACCAAAGACTTTATGTCACATCCTTTTATCACCCTTCAAGTTATACATATCGTGAAAGAACAGCATTGTGCTTGATAGTATGTTCTGTGACCTGTTTCAGGGCATGACCTTATATTGACATACATTCTAGGTGATATCTGAAATGTTTCTAGCTGGTCTATATCTGAAGATACACAGCACAGCATGGAGCCTGAACCAGTATGAAAGGTACAAATGCGAAAGGTACCAGGACTTGTCTCTGCAGAGGTTTCTATTTCACATATACTTTTCACATATGCCTGGACCTAAGCATGGAAAAAATTTAAAACAGGTAGGTTATAACTGGCCTTAATTTCATGTCTTTGGTGTATCGATAAGGTATCCGAAGTGATGTGCAAATGTTTGGTGGCAAGTCGGACTCACTATTTCGCTGTATCTTCAACTCATTCTTTACATGCTGTTGATGTGCCTATTTTGAGTCTGAGTCCGAATCAGAATCAGCCTTTACTGCCCAAGTATGCTCACACACACAAGGAATTTGTTCTTGGTTACAGTAGCTCACACCGCCCAGCTGCTTATGTACAGTACAACAAGAGACATTTCCACCACACTCACAACACATGCGTACACTCAGTCATGGCACAGATCCTCATTCTGCAAAGACCTCAGAGAAAAATTTACAGAAAGCAATCATTTTTAAATGGCTGCGCACAGGACCCCAGGACCACATAAACCTTTTAAACACCTTTTATTAGATTTATTTAATTATTTATTCTTGTGACTTGTTAGATGGGCCTTGTCTGTGCATACTGTTTCATTCCACAGCCATTCCATTTGGCCTCTTTCATTTCCATAATTATTTTCCGAGCATGCGGCTCTCCTGCTCGGGGTGGAGGACTAGGTGTGGACTAATGGACAGTAGATTGGATTCTGCATTTGTACATGGTGAAATCATTTCTCCCCTCTGTTTTTTTCTTTTCTTTTTCTTTCGCTGGATCGCGTCTCTCTTTTGGCCTCATGCATAATGGAAGGACTTAAAACGCTGCCCTGCCGGAGCTCTCACTTATTGAAATCTGTGCTCAGAGAGGTGCGTATTTACTAAAAACGAGCACGCGTGGTTCGGGCTGGTTTCTGTACGTCTCCCGGCCCATACGGTGTGGTTCTGGAGTCCCTCATGGTTTCTTGCCCAGGCTGCAAGTGGTGCTGGTGTTTGCAGGGCACTTTTGTCAATGCTGATTAGAATGGTGGTTGCCATGGTTATCGCTTTTTGTGTGTCTTCTATAAGGTCAAACTTAACTTTGTGGGTGGATAAGTCAAATAATAGAAGAATAATAGGCCAACTGCATGAATTTGGGGTGAGATCCATAAGCAGGGACAGCTACAACCCCTGACCACAAATAAAGTTTTTTTACTTTTTTGGATGGGTATGTGAAAGTACTACATGTACTGCTTATGTACTTTATATTGATATAACAAAACAACTATGAGCTGCTGCAGAACACAGATACAGATCATAAAACAGTGTATAAGCCTACATATAGTAATGTTACCCTGTATCACTGACAAACACCCCTGAGAAGCTGTTGCTAGGATGTTGCTATAGAATTAGTAACATCGCCAGGTGTATCTCCTTGAACTACCAATGTAAATGCATCGTGCCAGACGACGAGTTATCTATGAAAATAATGTGCAATAATATTAAGAGTTCTGTCTTGGCCTTCCCCTGTCTCTCTACTTCCATATTTTCCCTGGAAATAACAGCTTCCATTTAATGTGCCCTGCTCTTGTGTACAGTCTATCAGACCCAGCTTTAATGAAATGCTACTACCCAGAATCCCCCTCACCAGTGGAATCAGAGCCCAGAGCCATTACTTGGCTGTCTTCAGGAAAAAGGCACATCTACATAAGTTATTTCATTATCTCCCTAGGCTGTGAGAGAAGCGCACTATGCTCACTCTATCTCTCAGTGTGGATTGCTCCATGGGGAGGTCATTGGGAAGGAGATAGAATTATCTGCAAAATGAGAGAAGGCATTCCCTAATGGCGTTTCCCTCCAAATATTTAATAACACCTAAACTTCCACTGTTCGTGCATTTTCAACCAAAAGACATGGTGAGTTTGTCCTCGTCTCTTCCAGTGTATGCAGAGACAAAAGGGTGAACAGGTTCTCACTGATGGTACACACTAATGACTGCGATATAGACAATCAAGCCAAATTGGACTTTTGTAACGTCTCATGAGAGCTAAAATCACTGTGGTGCTTATGAGTAAGAGACGCGTGTTCTGTTGAGCTAAGTTCCTCTCCAAGGATTACACTGATGAGTATGAGAAGTTCCTCATTTCCCAGGTGGCGGAAAACACATGCTTACGCAAAATATTCCTGCTGCATGCTTCGGAAACTTTTAATTGCTGTTACAGTATAACTTGGAAAAAGCATCCAGAAATGTGTCTATCTGCTGTTAGAAGAGATAAAAATGAACACATTCCAAGATTTTCTTTCCTTGGCTACCTACTATAATAAATTACCTACTTCGTTTGAAGTTTCACATTTATTACATTTAGTAAACAGCACAGTCACTTCAAATATTTCGCTGAAAGCAAGTCAGCAGCACAAAGTCAAGGCGCCATCTCTGCAGGAGCACCAAGCCAAACATGGAGCTGAGCGAGCGACCTCCTAGTAGCAGAAAAACAGCAAGTTTTGCATCGTCAAGCATGGAGGCTGGCACGGCACTGCAGTTGGCTGGGGAGATAACTGAGGACAGGCCTATAGCATTAGTTCAGCCCTGCCAAGAGAAACTTAAGTGGCAGATCTGGCATCTTATGCATGTATGCCTACAGAAAAGACATGGAGGCACAACCTATGCAAATGCGAGTTCATTTGTCAGCGTGGGGAAGTGTTTGCACATATGGTAGTGGTGGATATTTGCAAGACTGCGTGTGAGCGTGTACTCGGGTGTGCACAAATCTTTGCCCTTATCTGAGGCTGCATGTGTGTGCATATTCCAGCAGCATCCTATGCCCCGAAGCCCCAGTGCCATTATGCACCCCACCGTCTCTGGCAACGCATAACAATTACAGAACAGAAGGCCTGGTCAAATCAGAATGGAAAAAACAGTCTCCACATATCTATACAACAACACAGAACACCATCATTTAACATTCATGCATCTCCAACCAGGGTTAAACATTCTCCACATTTCTGAACAATCAGTTCCCACACAACAGGATTTAGCCTGTAAATTCTAATTGAAATCTTAAAACAGGTTATCTTGCTAGCTTATTCAAAAAGTCAAAATCCATCCAGTGAGCTGATCAGTGGAACAATTAGAAAATTTGGACTGCGAGTTCTGATGTCCGTTATTCTGTATAACAGCATCCCCGTTTCTCTAACCTTGAATGTGCCCATAACTGCTGCACATATCAGTCAACTCTTCCATTTGTTGAATGATATTAGCTGATGAAGGAGCCAAGTTTGCTATTGATTGATGCTAGTATCACCAGATGTAAGATTGGGTGCTCGTTTCATCATTAGCTATTCATGGAGCAGAGGGTGTAGTTAATGGTTTGCCAGTCACACCATCATCAGTGTCAGATGAAGTCACATCTCTCTGACATTACCATCTTGCCCTCCAATTGTTTCTGCTCAGTGCCGGCCAGATTCCGGCAAACAAACAGGAACAACAGCAGTCTTCTCCGAGTACCATCATCTTGTCAAGACAAGACAGTGTGTTATGTGAAGCGATTTGATAGCAATGCTCTTTTACTTATATAAGACTCAGAACACTCACATGCAGGATGTAATAGTCTCTAGCCCAACAAGCTTGAAAGTACAGGTTCTCAAAGCTAATCTATATTGACCTATTGTATAAGTACTTGCTTTCTTTTTGGGTTATTCTGGTTTCCTTTAACCCTGAAGGTCCTGATTCCACACCACTACATCACATGTGCATTTGGGAGCTTGCGTGTGGTTATGGAAGGGTGCTCACGAGAGCGTGTGAATGTGAACGTGCAGAGGTGTGGGTCAGCTCATCCTGCTATGCACACGTCTTCCTCTCTCTCTCTGATCTGTGATGATTCCCTTTGATTCCGGCCTGGCGATCCCACTAAGTCTTGGAGCAAATACAGGATTAGGCCTCAGCCACGCAGATAACGCTCCGATCAAACTGCCCACGGAGTGAACACAGAGCAAGAGGAAATATGTTAAAGAAATCAGCGTGCCGTTCTCGGTCTCCATTTTATCTCCACTCAGCCAGGTGGAGATTGTTCCTCTTTGTTCTATTTTCAGACGCTGGCTGTCGATGGGTTTTCAGAAACATTTCCTGCAATCAATCTTTGCGCAGCTGTTCTTAAATGGCTCAGAAGGAAACAAAAGGGGACTGACGCTTGACGAGGCTCTATTTTCACCTGTTCATCTACCCTCTTTCTTCTTGTCCTCTAAAAAATTTCCACACACACACACGTGGGAGCACGTTTCCAAATCTTAGTCTAAACGTCCTCCCTGAAACGTTCTCCAGTGGGCAGGCATTTTGGATAAGGCTTAGCTTTGTGCCTCACAGGCGAGTTGCTTCTCTCTCGGGTATTTTTAGCATCATTTGGGAGGCTGAAAAAGGAAGTCCATGGCCGCTGGCCTGAAGTGCCACCCAGGGCAGAAACGTGAAGCAGCTCCACCTTCAGTGGCCCGTACACTGGGTTACATTAGGCCAGCTGGTCGCAGTGGTTTTTCTCATTTACTTCGTTGGACTTCTGTGCGTGGACAACCTGATCACTCGAAGGTGGACAGAATTAGAATGGAAATAATCTGGCACGGGTTTGGATGTTGAGCTTCTGTGTGAGCAGAGGGGAGTCGCTAGCTAAACATGACCTTGAAAATAGATTTTGCCCTTGTTACTTTCAAGGACTGCCAGAATCGGAGTATATAGTTACAAGACAATTTTAAAATGGATTTGGGCACCACCTGGGCATTGCACCAAGACATCATGCTGCAACAATCTTCTCCACTTCACTGACTGATGACATCATTGCTGACATCAATGGGCCCCGGCCGAAGCCACTAGAATGTAGTCTATTAAAATATGTATTTCATCCAATTTTTTTTTTTTTTTTGGGGGGGGTTGGTGGATGATGAGAATAAGTTGCATGGAAACCAGCCCTCTGATACACTGAGAGATTCTTTGACAGAAGGTGTCGGGTCAACCCAGAAAAAGCCAACTGCAACTCTTAAACTGCCGAATCTAGTTCCAACATTAACCATTTCCCAGTAATCTGCAACTGGCAACACAGCTAGTCTGCTTACAGAGAACTGATAAAGTGGCCAAAAACTGCAGATGGTATATCCAATCACTCCATGAGGGTGAAAAACTAGGGATGAGCTGACTTTGATGGCAAGCCAATTAATTATCAAGAAATGCTGCCAGAACTTGGTGATCAGCTGAACAGCAACAACTATATCATAAGAGCTTACAGGCAACATGTTTCACAAAACCACATGCATTTCTCAATACCCCTCAAACACACACAATCAAAATACAAGATGGGGGCTGATTAGAAATAATTTGTATAGATGCACACAGTACATGTTTCTGATTCCACGTTCTGATTTAAGACAAAATAACTACACAGCACTATATGTATCTGTGTGTATGTCTGTGAACGTGTGCCTGTGCGATAGAGGGACAAAGTGAGAGAGAGAGAGCGAGAGAGAGAGAGAGAGAGAGAGAGAGAGAGAGAGAGAGAGAGACAAAGTGAGAGAGAGAGAGAGAGAGAGAGAGAGAGAGAGAGAGAGAGAGAGGGACAAAGTGAGAGAGAGAGAGAGAGAGAGAGGGACAAAGTGAGAGAGAGAGAGAGAGAGAGAGAGAGAGGGACAAAGTGAGAGAGAGAGAGAGAGAGAGAGAGAGAGAGAGGGACAAAGTGAGAGAGAGAGAGAGAGAGAGAGAGAGAGAGAGAGAGAGAGGGACAAAGTGAGGAGAGAGAGAGAGAGAGAGAGAGAGAGAGAGAGAGAGAGAGAGAGGGACAAAGTGAGAGAGAGAGAGAGAGAGAGAGAGAGGGACAAAGTGAGAGAGAGAGAGAGAGAGAGAGAGAGAGAGAGAGAGAGAGAGAGAGACTGTGATTTCCTAGGCTACAGAGCCCCTTAGCAGAAAGAAGGGGAACAGCAGGGCAACAACTGCATGGGAGCCAGTGCAGAGGACAGAGGTTGGATGAAATAAGAGAAACTGTATGAAAACGCTAAAAAAAAAAGATGGTCCAAACCTTTTATGAAGTCAAGTACCTCATCTTTACGATGTCTGCTGTTGTTGCTGTTTCCTAAAATATTTCTCACTCAAGCAGTACAATAAGGGTGGACACGATGTCGACTAGGATGCGTGTGCCGCTTTGATGGTTCCAGTGGCCCGAGTAGGGCTGTGATGAATGTGAATGAGGTGGATGCAGTGCCACACACATCTACCAGGGGTCAGAGCAGGGTACAACCCCAACTGCCAGTTCTAAATTGGGAATCAATAGGGTTGCAGTATCGAATGCCCCGGTGGACAAAAATAAAGCTGTTTGAAGAGTTTCCTCCACTCCCAGTGATCCTATATGGAAAGGCAATAGATGAAATGGAGGGGGGTTGTGAGGGTGGGGGGGTGCTGGATTTGACCATGAGTGCAACATAGGCTGACTTATGCAAGAAAACCAAGAAAGGATTTTTAAAGATACTCTCCGCTTCCGACATTAGACATCACTGCATGAAACGAATATGATTATCCTGTTCCATGGTGCCATGGTGTCACTAAATCCCCCACGTACTGTAAAAATGCTAAGCAAGTATGATCTTGTAACGAGATAGAAAAATATGAAACTATGGCAGTTAGAACATCCGTGATGGAATCAGAAGCATGTGAATGATCAGCAGGAGCAAAGTGGAGACTTGCGAGAACAAGGCCTGCTGGATGATGTAGAAGCAGTTAGCACTGCTCTGTCTTTACCATGGAGAATGAATGCTTTGCTTTAAATGGAACATGCATCACATACTTCAACAACTTGTTAGGAAAATGTATATAGAGGCCTGAAGGCTGAGGTGATTTGTTATGCAGAGTCCATTTAAAGCTAAAATGCATGGCCTCACTGCGGACACTATTAACGGGATTCCAGGCTGTTTGAACCTTGGCGTCTATAGGTAGGCCTCAAACAGATCACTCACACTTACTGTTCAGCCCGCACATTTACTGAGCAGCAGAGGGAACGCAGCTGGGCACCAGGACGGATGATCGATCAATATACGGCATCATAATATATCTAGGGAGGGAGATGAGTGTGAAAAGGCATTTCATTAGGGATCAATGCGTGGGAGCTTTGTGTCACTGTGGTACTGAGGTCCATCCTTCATGTTCCACAGAGCTGAGGGTGTTCTCCATCACTCCAGGTGCAAACCACGTGAATGAATGGCGCGATGGCGTGCCAAGGATTAACCCCCTGGCCAACTCCCTGTCGGTCGGATCGCTGAAGTTTGTTGTGAGCCGTCCGAAGGCCCCCAGCTCTGTGGTCCCCATCAGAGTTGGCAGAGATCAGTTCTGCAACTTCCTGCAGTGGATATCGGCGTGACATTTTTCGAGGATCTTTTCTTAAGAGGCTTAATGCCCCTTGTTTCAGTGGGCTTGCTCAGTTTGGGTGTAATTACGCTCCCTGGCTCCCTGGCCACCTCGAGACATCCCTCTCCTCTCTCCTGCACTCCTTCAGACGACGCTGGAGTCTTCCTTTCTGAAGCTTCTTCCTTTCCCCATCTCCCCCATTGCCCTGGCCTGGCACAATGAGAAGCAAAGATAAGAGTTTTCATTATCTGGGCCCCCTCTTGGGAGTTTCCCATGCTCTTATTCTCTCTTTTCTCCCGTTCTTCCTCTCTCCCTACCCTCCCTCCCACTTCTTGTATATCGTACTCAAAAGCTTTTTGAAACATGCGAAAGTGATCAGCCGACAGGCCTTGGCCATCTTTGAGTTGTCCCCCTTGATTTTCTATTCACTTCCTTTCTCAAACTAGTGAGGCGAGAGGCCATGGGTGCTTCTCTCTCTCTCTCTCTCTCTCTCTCTCTCTCTCTCTCTCTCTCTCTCTCTCTGTCTGTCCCTCTCATTCACTCTCTCTCTCTCTCACTCTCTCTCTCTCTCTCTCTCTCTCTCTCTCTCGACTTCTCTTCCTCCTCTAATTTCCAACCCTGCCCCTTTCCAATTTCGATGAAGTGCTGAAAGTGTGAGTGTGATAACTGCACTCAAAATGGACAACTCCCCTGTTTATTTGCTTTTGAAATTCACTCCATTGTCTGGTCCAGAGGGCGATAATGGAGGGGGAAGGCGGGTGTTCTTATCTCCTCCTCTCAGTAAAAGGGACTTTCTTCCTCTCCAGTGTTTGTTGTGTTCATTTGTTGTATGCATGGTGCTACGTGAGGATAATGACTTCAGACGATGTCTTCCATTCAAAAGATTAGTCGGACCAGGCTATGCAGTTCACAATCACACTGTTTCAAAATGGGCTGTCCACACTGGAAGAGTAAACAGACAATCACATATAGTCAAACTCATTGCATATACTCATTATGCATATAATCAAGCTATTAGAATAATAATAATAGGAAGCTGGTTTCTGTGGCATTATTGTTCTGGATAAACACAGATAGCATACAGCCACACAGAGAAGGGGAGGGGTTGTCGTTGCAGAAGTTGCAAAGATTGATTCTGTATGGGAGTATGAAATTTTCCTTGAAAGGGGATATCAGACCTGCGCCATTTCAAAGATTCAGTGTTACAGCATGTGCTGGATGTGGTCATTACAGTTTAATAATGAATTGTTAATACAGACAACAAAGTTGGTTTTGGGAGGACGTTTTTTTATTGGCTACCTTCTCATTTAAAATGGGACTCTCCATCTTTACTTTGGAGCAGTGCATTTTGATGCTGTTGCATAATGATCCATGAAGACTGCACTGGATTCCCTGAATATTTCTGAAGGAGAGGAAACAAATTATGATAATTTTGCACTGATAATCATGAAAAAACAATTCTATTGGGTAATTTCATGTTCAAATATGCATGTGTTTTGGTAGTAAATGAGAAACCCACTCAATAATATGAATCTACACCCACAATTGGGCCTGCTGAAATGAAGCAAACTAAAATGAAACACATCAACTATGTCTTCAGAGCATTAAGGACTCAGTCATCAATCCTTCAATTTTACCCTAAAATGCCTGATCTGGTGAACAGCTGATTATAAAAAATTACAGTATACAACGGTGATCATGTAAACAAGTATGTATAGGCCTGAGGACACAGTATGTGTGTGTGCGTGGATGTGTGTGTGTGTGTGTGTAGCACACTACCAGTCTGTTCCTCTAATGAATCCCTGTGCCGATGGGCTTGGAGACGGGGGTGACAGATCATAAATAATCATTTATGCAGTTGTGTCCCTGCTCTGCATAGCAGACCACCAGGCATGGGCACAGCGCAACAGAGAACCACCAGTCACAGCTGCAATGCTAAAGCCATCAAATGGGAGAGAGAGAGAGAGAGAGAGAGAGAGAGAGAGAGAGACAGAGAGAGAGAGAGAGAGAGAGAGAGAGAGAGAGAGAGAGAGAGAGAGAGAGAGAGAGAGAAAATGAGGGAGAGGGACAACGAGAGAGAGAAAGCCAAACAAACACACTTCCATAAATCAGCTCTAATAACCAACAAAGCTAATAGTGCAATTCAATGGCCTGATATTTAATCGGATGGATGTTCTTCTGTGAGCATATGAGATGGCGACCAGGAAGAAAAGGCTGTGCTTCTCTGCTATGTAATCATTATCTTCATTTTTTTTCCCCCTCTAGATTGTTTAAACAAACATTCCTGGACTGCTTTTTTTAAACATGAAATATCAGGTAAAGAGATTTTAAACGAGGGCTGAAGAGCACCGGTGCGATAGCCAGGGGGAGTCATTCGGAGCAAAAAAAACCTTTGAAATGGAGCCAAAAACCCTACAGAGAAAAGAAAGAGACAAAGCAAAGATGACAGCGATGGGGGAAACTAAATGGCACGATAAAAGTTCAAGAGAAAGGGAGTGTAATGAGAGCTAAAGTAAAATCAAACCCGTCTGTGTTGTAATGTGTGTTATTTACCTTTTAATCAATACCTAACATCCCATTAACTTTTAATGTGCACTTCCAATTGAGGCCAGAAATTGAACAGAGCAGGGGGGAGCTCTCAAGTGCCTAACCATTAACCAGAGAAATGTGCTATTCATTCATCCCATTATTAATAAAAAAAGGTAGCCCCCGGAAGCAAATGTTTTGAAGAGCATATTCCTTGTGTTTCAACTAAAACTGCCCTCACCTGCCAGCCATCTCCACAGCCATGTAAACAAGACCGGCAGCTTTTAGTTCTGCGCCCGTCCACGTAAATATGAAATGCTTTTGGGCTACAAGCACCTATGGTTAAGTATGACATGCTCAAAAACTGGATAATGCACAATGAGACTATATGAGGGATGTCACCAGTGTGAAAGAGGATATCCAATATAAAGTGAAAGCATGACTCATGAATATAAAATGACAAGATTTGCAGGACCCACATATCTATCGTTTTTCTTTCCTTCATTTTTTGTGAAGACCAAGCATCGCTCCTCTGGTGTATTAATCAACCGTCTAACCCTCTCTCTCTCTCTCTCTCTCTCTCTCTCTCTCTCTCTCTCTCTCTCTCTCTCTCTCTCTCTCTCTCTCTCTCTGGGCAGAGTGAAGAGGGAAAAGGAGAACAGACAAAAAGAAATGGTCCCCTTTAATTTATGGCCTTAGCAGCAGTGCTGGAACACGCCTGACTACATCGCTCAGTGGCGTTTATGAGGTATAAAATTAAATTACACAAGAACACCAGCACACACAAAGCCCAGTGCACCTTACATCCAGGCTCACTCCAGCAGCTTTTAAAAGGTTTCTTCTTATTGCAGCTTGTTCCTCGAGCGTGCTCTCCACGGCCCTGACTCCTGCTATCCGCATGGAACTGCTAGAGTAGTAGCACGTAGAGCGAGGAGAGGAGAACTGCTCTGGCCTCCCACTCACACACACACACACACACACACACACACACACACACACACACACACACACACACACACACACACACACACACACACTCACACACTCACACACCCACACACACACACACACACTCACTCACACACACACACACACACACACACACACACACACACACACACACACACTCACTCACACACACACACACACACACACACACACACACACACACACACACACACACACACACACACACACACACACACACACTCACACATTAACCGGGCATAGTCGAAGGCTTAGACTCTTAATGAGGAAATATGGTTTTTACATCGCAGCTCAGGTCTGAAATTACAGTGTGAAAACTTCAGGCAGCAGCTGCCCACCAGCATCATGACATTTGACTGCCTTCCTCTGCTCTGCTCTACATCGATGATACCTCCCGGCAGGATAAAATCTCAAACCACAATCCAATAAAAAACCGAGACAGATCATAAATATTTTTGATTGGGTGATTGCGTGACGGCAAGGCCTGAGTCTGTGCTTTAAGGGTGTAGCACACACTCTACTGGGATGAACCCATGGGAAGAGAAAAATGACAGTTTACTCATATCAAACCTGTTATCAACTGCAACTGAGTGCTTCCTGCTTCTCTTGAGATCACAGGAAATGGCCTCTATTCTTTCAAATATATGACTCCATTTCCTCTCAACTTTTCATAAATTTCATGTAAGGCCATGGAGAAATACTGTGTGTGTGTGTGTGTGTGTGTGTGTGTGTGTGTGTTCTTTGCAAACCTAAAAACCAAGATCTCGATCTGTTGATCATGTTAAAACTTAGAGATGGTTAACCATAAACCTTAGAGTATTGTGTAGAGTGTCAGTACTGGCACCCTGACTCTTGGCTGTTTAAGAGTAGTGTTGTGCTCTAGGCTGGCAAAGGCCTGTCTGATTAACACCCTGTCACCACCTTCTGTCTGAAACTCTCTCTCTCCATCTCTCTCTCTCCGTTTATTCCCTCTTTCCTTCTCCCATGCTTTCCGTGGCTAGCTGCAGGCCATCTCTCAGTCACTCTTCTCGAAATCTGCTGAGTAATTCTCCCTCCCCTGGTCGCCCGAGCGGTAGGACGAGAGAGCGAGAGAGACAGCGAGTGCGGGAGAAAGCGGAACGAGGGGAGGATGGGGGTGCGGACGTTACCCGGCACCCAGGACTTGCCTGTAAATGAACTCATTTTTCATCCTGCCTCCCCCTGTTAATGACTGGCACTTTCCTCGCGCCGGGCGCAGGCCTCTGAAGAGCCGGCCGGATGACAGAGCACCATCCATCTTCACATGACAGGAGCGCGGGGCGACACCGCGGCAGGCCACGTGACCGGGCACACGCAGCCCCGCTTGGACAGGCTCCCAGCCCGGGCCCTGCGAACATTTGGGACAGCCGGGCATGGGCAGGCTGGCGGAGGCGCTATCGGCGAACACAGGGCGGCGCGGCGCGGGAAACGCTGCAGGCCGTCTAAAAGGGTGCCGGCGGACTGGAAGCAGAAGTGGCCGCTGAACACACTCTGAAGGAGACGGGGGAGAAGAAGAATAGAGGAGATGACAGGGAGTTATGGTCTCCGATATAATTAAATTATGATGCATGCAGGAGATCAAAAGATGGGTTTAGAGACCTGGAACAGTTGTGCTAGTGCAGTCTAAAATGCTTTGTTATACATAAGGTGCAGCATGTCTGACAGACAGTCATGCCTGCTCCCCAAGGGTGTGTGTGTGTGTGTGTGTGTGTGTGTGTTTACATTTTGGCCACAGAAGTAATAACATCTGGCTAGTGCCAATATGGCAGTTAAGTTAAGTAACTGCTATGCTTGATACTTCCAACAGTGGAGCAGAGGTCAAAACATGAGCAATTAAAGTGGAACAGGACAACTAAATTGCAAAATGCACATTATTACACATCAGCTCCTCTAGGACGCAGAATAAATATGATGAAAAAGCGTGAATATTTTAATTCTTCCACACCTGTAATTACAAAATTTGAATATCTATTGAATATTAATTACAACGTCAAGCAATGATCATTTGTTACAGAGAATGTCCTTGGTGAACTTCAAAGCAGTAATATAAAATAAATAAATGGGGGGGTCGCCATTAAAAATGCAATTGCGCAATGGAGACAAACATCTCCTGCTGTCAAACACAAATTTAATTGTGTTGCCTGTAGTCCTCCTCCATAATATTACCTTTTTAGGTATGTGATGAATCACTGTCATAAAGCAATGTTATTATGAGACGACAATAGTGCCGGTCAGAGTGAAGGCACAGCAGGGAAACGTAATTCTTTAATGTAAAAGTCACATTCATTAGGACTACAAAGCGTTCCCCTCTCCTGCGCTCGGCCGCAGCTCCGGGCTTCCGTGCCTACGATGGTCGCTGGTTACCCTCACGTCTACAGCTGCAGGAAGCTTGGCTGCAGCACTGGCTAGTTAACAAGAACTTATTAAGAGGGATTCAAATACGAGGCGCTCATATTGCAGAGCACAGAACAAAGTGTTGGCCAACCCATCAGCAAAGGCATCAGATGTGCTTGGAAATATAAGTATTTAGAAAATACATTCAAAATATGCATCTTTTGGGTTTATGTGGTACCTGTCTGGGGATGGAACATATTTGGTAGTAAGTCAGTTCCTGAAGTAAGTCAGTTCCCGAAGCTTTTGAAGCAGGAACGATTGGCACAGGCCAAATTGTGATGACTAGAGTATTGTGTCAGAGCAGGTCCCTGGTATGCAGTGGCTAGTGCCTAGAAAACATGGTCCAAGAAAGATCTACTGCTGAACTGGCAGAACCGGTGAGCCATGCGTGTCCAAGACTCATTAATGTACATGGAGAGTGAAGGCTACCCTGTCTGGTTGGATTCCCGGGAATAGCTACCATAGAGCAAATCGTTGAAAAGGTTAATGCTGGCTATGATAGGAAGGTGTCAGAACACGTAGTGCATCGCTGCTTGTTGTATATGGGGCTGCATTAGACCAGTCAGACCAGTCAGAGTGCGCGTGTTGACCCCTGTCCACCACCAAAAGCACCTACAATGGGCACGTGAGCATCGCAACTGGACCATGGAGTAATGGAGTAAGGTGGACCGGTCTAAGGAATCACGTATTCTTTTGCATCACAGGGTCGGCCAGGTGCGTGTTTATCACTTACCTGGGGAAGAGATGGCACCAGAATGCACTATGGGAAAAAGGCAAGCCTGTGGAGACAGTGTGATGCCCTGGGCAACATTCTTTTGGGAAAAACCTCAGGGCTCGGCATTCATTTGGATGTTACTTTGACACATACCACCTACCTAAACATTATTACAGACCAAGTGCACCCATTCACAGCAATGGTATTCCCTAATGACAGTGGCCTCTTTCAGCAGGATAATGCACCGTGCCACTCTGCAAAAATTTTTCAGGAATGGTTTGAAGAAAATGCCAAAGGGTTCAAGGTATTGACCTGGCCTCCAAATTCCCCATATCTCAGTCTGATGAAGCATCTGTGGGATATACTGATCGATGGAGCACCCAATTTGCAACTTACAAGACTTAAATGAACTGATACTGATATCTTAGCGCCAGACGCCACAGGACACCTTCAGAAGTCTTGTGGCGTCCATGTCTCAACAGGCCATAAATGTTTTGGTTGTACCTATACCCTATATAATACCCTATATAATACCCTATACCCTATATAATATTTGGCATGTGGTTTTAGTTATGGTTGATCAGTATGTGTGTGTGTGTGTGTGTGTGTGTGTGTGTGTGTGTGTGTGTGTGTGTGTGTAGTAAAAAGTACAATACATTTATATAATCAAATATTATAATATTATCATTATACTTGCATATATGTTAGAGGGGGTTTTCCATGTGAAGGCAGAGTACAATATGGCACTATGGTTTGTACTTGGGTTTAAAATTAAATGGGTATTTCTTTGTATAGACCAAGAAGAGTTACTTCTGAACTACTAAAGTTTAATTATGTTATTCAAAATGTGTTGTCTTTATATTCTCCTATGTCTGTTGCAGAGAAAACCAGGAAAATACCAGGATACCATTTGTGATACACACAGTGCTTTCTAAAGAGGAATGTCCTTATACATGTAAAACGCTTCTTACATACATTATATGACAATTTATTGAAATTATGTACATGTGAGTTAAACATATTCAAGGGTAGCAATTTAACTATTGAAATATTTTCCCTATCATCCCTATATTTAAAATATTAAATATCTTGAAAAATGTATTTAACTTTCTAGATAGGAATACAAAATTATTAAAAGAGTCACTTATATATTTATTTATGAGTCAATTAATGGTATTAACTTGAAAACTCCAAATCTACTTGGACATTTGGGTGTCATTCACTGCTGGCTTCAGTTTATAATTTCCAACTAAAAATGGCTTCAGATTAGTTGTGTGGTAAATAGACACAGAGAGCCCCCACCTGTACTCAAGGAGGACCCTTTAAAAAATCTATTTCTATTACACTGAGGTTTATATCATTTCCAACATGCAGTAAATAACAGGATTTTATTTTGAAAGCTATCTGAAACCATTAAAAGTGTGAAAAAACCACCACTTTATATAATTTCTGAATAAATGTGTGCCATGGCATTTTAATTTTGCATTTCCTGGAAACAAGAAGAGAAAGAATGAGAAAGGAGGAGGAGGAGGGAGAGAGAGAGAAAGAGAGAGAGAGAAAGATCTATTTGGCTTCCAGCAGCAGATGGACACAGCTCAAAGTGACACTGGGCTGTGAGACAACACCTGGAGGAGAGAGAACAGGCACGGCTGCACCTGTGACCATTAGTATGCGGCCACAGCGCTGGCACCGGTGCCCAGGCACCCCAGACTGGCCAGTCTGGAGCAGGCCTGGGCCAGCATGCATGGCAAACCTATCAACACCCAAATGATGTCTGAAATACATTAACAGCTGTGGTAGGGGACGAAGCACACACACTGAGTCGTAGCTTAAAATCATTCAGTCTGCTGTTGATGATATTGATGCAATTACGACCAAATTGGGAAGCGTGGTGAATAACAGATTCTTGATGTTTTCCAGGCAGCCATCACCAATCTGTTGCTACAACTTATTACACTACTGACACCGCTTACTCATATAATAACTCTTTAAGACGGTCCATATGTAAGCCAAGGGATACTGCAACTTTGCTTAAAAAGACTATCGAGTTGGGAGAAAACCTGTCTGGTTTATGTCATATTTTGGTGCCTTACTTACAAACACAAAAGCCGTAGACTCAGATGTGGACATGCCAGATATAGTCAATCACTGAGCAGATGTTTCTCATATTAATACTCTCATTTCCCAGGGTGCCATGCCACCAAGGCAGACACAACATCACTTGATGGGGCAAAAAAAAAAAACAGAGCTACACACACACACACAAAGATTTTATATAACAAAAAGGTGACATTAATATAGACAGAATTTGCAATCTGATTTCTTTCGTGCTTCTATCTCTTACTTTATATGTCAGATAGGTCTTCAAATAAAAAGAGACAAAGCTAGCTCAAAATCCATTTTGAGAGAAGGGATTGAGGATAAAGGTTATAGATGGTGATAATGTGTTTAATAAGACATGGGTTCAGTGGCAGGCTCTATTATCATGAAAGAGAGAGAAGGAGAGGGAGAGAGAGAGGGAGAGAGAGGGAGGGAGAGATAGGTACCGTATGGTGTGTGTTAACCCCTCCCCAACCCTGCTCCTGTGGCCCGGCCCGTGGACCGCTCCAGACTCCGACCCGTCAGAAGTCATTACACCCCCTATTAACTCACGCTCAGCATCATTAAGCATGCAAATTGAAGGGGGATGACGGCTCAGAAAACTTTTTTACTGCAGTCCACCCGACAACCACCACACATGCCGCCACGGCTACCACTAACCGAACCGTCACCAACCTGCTGTGAGAACACCACCGTGGAACGTCACAGCCATGCTATGTATAATGATCACTGGCTCTGTTGTCTTGTTCTGCTCCACCCTTTCATTGCCTCTCTGTGCAGTGGGCCTTCCTTACCTCACACCTTGGACCAAAAGAAACAGGACCAGAAATTGCATAGCCCACGAGGAAGCAGGCACCAACAGATAACTAACTGTATTTGTGGCACAAAGTAATTAGAGGGATTTTTATAGGAAGCAGGTGTTCCAGATCTCCAGCATCCCTATCCGTCTCAACAGGCTCAGCCTCTCCTGGTAACTCTGGTGTGCATACCTTCTGACTACAGAAACCTCCCCCCACTCGGCACACACGAGTGCCGCTAACTTTTGCGAAAGATGTGTACTGTAATGCGAAATGCCAAACGTTTCTTCTGTAGTGCCCATGCCTTGCTTCAGACATACAACATAGAGTTATACACCTGATGCTCTTCCCTTTTAGACAACGTGCACTGAATGGCCACTTTATTAGAGACACCTGCCCTATCACCATTGGACCTTCTCTGTATGGAAATTACCACATGACCACAGAGTGCACCATACAATAAGGTGGGCAAGTTTTCTGTGGATCGGTTTTAGTGTGAATCCACGTTGGAATGGGGAAAACAAGTGATCTGAGTGACTTTCAACAAGGCATTGGTTGCCAGTGCTAGACTAGCTGGGGTCAGTGTTTCAAAAATTGCCAACCTTGTGGGCTTTACTCAGGCAATGGTCTTTAGAGTCTAGCGAGAGCTGTGTGATCGAAGAAAAACATGCAGCAAAAGGGGATCTTGTGGATGTAAACAACCTGTTGACAAATGGGGTCAGAGGAGGATGTCAAGATTCATTCTGATGAACAGGTGGTGTACGGCCAAGCAAATTGCAGCCAAATACAATGCTAGTGCTCCAACTAACGTGTCCAAATGCATGACTTGTCGTTCCTTAGCACGGATGACCAGTTTGAATGCCATACTGTCTAAAGGAAACACAAAGGAAAGACTCCAGCGTACAAAAGCTTGATCACTGAGCAGTGGGAAAACATCACCTGGTCAGATGAATCCAGATTTTTGTTGCACCCTGTTGATGGGGTCAGAATTTGGTGCAAGTAGTATGAATTGATGAGCTATTCCTGTCAGGTGTTAACAGTTAAGGTTGGTGGTGGTAGAGTGTGAGGAATGTTTTCTTGGCACACCCATAGTGTTTTATTGGCACACTCTGATACCTGTGGAGTGTGGATGGACATTTGACAGTAGGGCTTACCAAAGCATAGGGGCTGACCAAGTTTATCCCATAATCGTGTCTGTTTACCCTAAGGCAGAAGGACATTTCCAGCAGTGGTATTTATTATTTCTGTGGTTCTCAAGGCTAAAGCAGGTCCAATGCACTACTGGATGGTGTCTCTAATTAAGTGGCTATTCAGTATATGCATTGTTTGATCCAAGAAACAGGTGCTCCACTGGAGATCTCATGCAAGTGCCTACAGTCGTCAGCTCCACAGGATACACTAGTGTCCAGTGAGGACATGAATGGTTGGAGCTGGTGAATGAGACCTCAGGTGTCCCTCGCTACAGACTAATTCCCTGAAACAACACAATTATTATTGTGAAGATGAAGGAAGGCCAATTATTTCTGTGAAACATTTTTTGCGGAGAGTAAATTAGACATCTATTCGAGTGGGATAATTGCTAATCGAAGCAGCAGACTGTTTCTATTTGATTTTAAGTTTTTTTCTCCTCGAAGTGTTTCTCAACAACCTAAAAACAATGTTTTTAAAACTATGAATTAAAATTCCACTTTCCTTTGTGAAACAAACAGAATGAAAGACATCTAACTTCTTCATTATAAAATGGTTCACTAACAACATAACATACCTAACAACATTTAATTAAAATGTTAATGTACTATCAGGTCAAAACAGACTTTAGAAAGAATCATTCTTTCATTCAATTAATGTAAATACAGCCATTTCTGCACAGCAATCCATACCCACTAATCACCTTTGTTATTTTTCCGTCTATATCTTGTAGAGCTGTATATACATTCACAGAAAATACTGCATATGCAAAACCATCCACCATCATTAATAAAACAAACATTAGCAAATTATTTAAATATTTTTATAACACACACACACACACACACACACACACACACACACACACACACACCAAACATCACATAGAGTTTTCTTTTGTTGCCCCCATCACTCACAGGCTGCCCATTTAAAATTACTTTAGTTTCCTCCCAGTATCAACATTGTATCTATCATTCTGACCAGCAAAGCAACAATGTACTAATACTAGTGTTCACATTCTCCTTCTCTGACTATAAAACTGTGTCATTCATGTGTTAAGCATGTACAATAGGTCATACAAAAATAACCCTGCAAAACAACTGGACAGTTAAAGATATGCATACATTTCATGGAATATATCGCCCTCATTTGGTAATATGAAGCACAGTGTATTACAATAGAGCTAAACCAAACACCATGACATATCAACTAAAAAGCAACATTAGGCCAATTTAATTTTACAGGGTCTTGAAAGTGTTGAAACACGTTAAACAACAGTGTGAAATGCCACACTATAAAATAAAAACAGTCATTATCTATCTTCTGTTAAATTCACATGACGAAGCAGAAGCCAAATAGTGAACAACAGGTGAAGGTGGGACAGAGAATCACTAAATTAGGCTGTTAAAATGTTATTTGTTGATGCCTGAATAGTAGCACTCTTAAAATGTGTTGTATACAAAATCGCATCCATAGATATTTTCAATTTCCTTTCAATGTGCCTGCTACCATTTGTAATGAAATATTTTGTAGTATTGATGTGGAAGAAGAATCAGAGTGTGCCATTATTGCGCAAAGTACAGTTCTCTTTTACATTTGAAGGCATAGTCTTGGTAAGTCTCACATACAGAACAAGCAGAAATAGGAAACCAAAGCTCGACTAGGAAAATGGGACGAGGTAAAAAAAAATATATACAAAAAGATGGTGGAATTTTTTTACATTCTATAAAAACCAAAAAGAACATGAGTTAACAAAAATGGACCATACGCACAACAATCAACAACTTTTTAAATGTGGAATCTGAACTAATAATGGGGAGTGGAGAGGTATTGAGAATTGAGAATGCTTGCTGTGTCTCTGCACCTGCCCACAGGCCCACAGCCCAAGTCCCTGGCAGACACCATGCAGCTCCACCCTCCAGGCTCAGCTGTCCCGCTGACCCAGGTAGCCCTCACAAAGCCCCAGCCAATGTCACAAGTGCTGTAGGGGGGCTTGCTTCTCAAAAGCAGGCTACCCAATAGTCTGTTCACTCCCCTGGCTGGCTGCAGTCTCTATTTTGTGGGGCCCGTATAGGTAAAGTCTGTCCCAGTGGATGAGAACACTTGGAAGCCCCACTCTGACACCATATATAACCTCGTCTGAGCATTCTACCACAACACATGGATCCTTCCATGGTGACAGAAGCTTAGAACAGCATACTTTCTTTGGCATGGGACAAACAGCCGTCCCCAGAGTGGCTGTCCATGAAAGTGTGAGCTGGAGGCTGTCTTCTGGTGAGTGCTGACGACACCATGGTGCAGTTTCTTGGTATTGCCCAGTGTGGGCACACTGTTGTCCTCACTCCGTGGTGGACAAAGGAACACGAATTCCATAGGCGTCCTGTGCTTGTGGCCAAACATTAGAAACGTCAGAGTACCCAGCAGTCTCCTGCATATCATATCAGCAGGATAAGAAATAAGTGGAAGTGCTAAATGTTGATGATTGCTAGCTGAGTAGTGAGCAACCAGTTAAAACACTTCACAATGCCATCAATTCCGTATGCTCAGCCTGTTTCAGATTTTAACCAACTTGATGTTGCACCCCTGGTCACTGTGGAGCTCCTGGTACTCCAGACCGATAGAAGATCTCCTATTCCTAGTCACTTCACCATCGGCGCCATGCTCTGATACGGGACCAACATGCCTTAGGCCACTTTGTAAAGTAATCCATGGTCATGAAGACATAGCTGTTCCTGGCACTAGTGCTGGGAAAGGGACCGGGATATCCAGAGCGACCTTCTCCACGGATACATCAGAGTGGAGAGACTAAAGTGTAATGTGTGACTACTGCGCCTTCTTCGCCATGCAGCTCGATGTCCATGTGACCAGCCAAAGAACCACTGCTGCAGCTACTTGAGCACTTTCCCCAGGCCAAAATGTCCCATGCCAACTGATCCATGCATTGCACCAAACACAATTTTCTTCAGATTGCACAGCACCAGTAACTGCCATTCACTGCCCAGACACAGGTTCCTCTCACACATGATGCAGCAGTCTGTCAGGCACCCAGAGGCTGTCCCAACCAGCACAAATGCCTTAGAGGTGGGTCCATGCAGTGTCATGTATGCCCAGTCTTGTTTTCATCCCAATTGGAGCCATCCTTGTGTCCAGAAGAGCTTTACATCCTCATCCTGGGCATGAAAGAATTGCCTACAGCTCCCCAGAGAAATTCTGATGTTGCTGGGAGCAAACCGAGTGCAGTCATTCTTCGGTCATACATAGGCAATGAAACATCAGTGTTACCATTTAGGCATCTAGCACTGCTTTGAATGCTGAATCGGAACATCTGTAGAACCATGATCCAACTTATGACCTGGCGCATGGGCACGCTGAAATATAAGCAGGGTGAACAGGATTCTATAGAAGTAACAGTGGAAATTGCATATTCCCAACATGACAGCCAGCAGCTCTCTACTCATACGCAGTAGTTCAACTCCAACTTGCTCAAACACTGTAGTAGACCCTCTCAAAGGATAGTACTGATGTTCTTATAACTAGCATCTGTGTCCACAATGAACTTTCTACCTGCTATGGAGAATGCCGGCACCGGTGCCTCACATAGCCAATCACAGAGAGCACCAAATGCTGCTCAGCTTCCTCATGCCACTGGAACACAGCTCCCTTCACCATGAGCTGGTGCATTGGTGTATCTATATCAGCAAACCCATACACGAAGTGCTAATAGTAAGAATCCAAACCCAGGAAACTTCACAGCTCACCAACACTCCACGTTGTTGGCCACCACCAAACCACATCCACCTTTGCTGGGTGAGTTTCCATTGCCACTCCAATCACGACATGTCCCAGGAAACTCAAATGCTGCTGAAGAACTTTTTCACTTCTGCACTTCTACAGAAGCAGCCAGAGGTTTGCTGACTTGATAGCCTGGATCTCCTGCTCCAGGATAGTGAGTGCATCTTTGAAGTCGGGTACATGGACCAGTACATCAACCAGGTAAATGAAGCACCAACGAGCACTCACTCCATTTAGCACTCAAATGTGACTAGTCCTTTACAAAACTCAAAGGCCATGACCATATAACATCATCTTTCAACGAACAGAGGGTGTTGTGGAAAGTTTCACCAGTGGTCAATGCTGAAATGCACTTAATCGGTCCGTGTACAGGCTTTCTTCATGGTCATGGTGTTGTCACTATAATGACACAGAAGCTACTTTTTCTGCTTGTCTGTTTAGCGCAATCCACTGCGCTGCTGCAGTTTATGCCCCACCTCCAGCGCCGCACAAACCTCTTTGCTTGCCACTGCTGCCCCTATTTGCATTCTCCTTTTTCCACCATTGACACTGATGAGGGTGCTACTCACGTGAGCTTCCTGTGGCTCTTAGGGATCCACCAGCTAACACAGGGAGTCCAAGTCTCTGCCTCACAGGGGGCCGCTTAGCAGTCTCAGCTCCTCCGGCAACAGCGTGTTCAGGAAGTGAGCCAGCACGGGCACTTCCTGTGTAGCCTGCCGAACATCATGCTCAGCTCAGCCACCAGCTTATCCACTCTCCCTTTAGTCTTTGCCTCTCTGGAAGCAGCCATCTGATTGGCAGTGTCACTGTCGCCTGCCCAAAACGTCGCTGGAGGGTTGTGGTCAGCGCCGCTGAATTGTCATGTTGCTCCGGCGGCAGATATATGAGCGTTTGTAGTATTCTCACAGCTGTGGCATGCTGACGGCTGCCATCCAGCCACAGTACTGGATGACCCCATGCATCTGTGCGGAATATGGTTCCCAGAAGGGGCGGAGCCGAATCTGAATATGGCATTCGGTAAAGCACAAATAGTGGGTTTTTATGAATATTTATTGCATAGAACTTTTTTTTTTTTTTAATTAGGGAAGAAAAATGTCAGGGAAGAAAAATGTCAAATAGCTTGTGTTCCTCATAACTGTGAGTGTGGTGGGTATTAGTGCTCCATCTGCTTGTGCTGACGTAACAGGAAGAAAATGGGAGAATGGAAAGGAGACAGATTGAAAATAAGCAGTGTAGCCTGATTAAACGATAGGCAAAACATAATACGTTGCCACACCACTATTTTGTTTTGATTGTTTTTAGGTTTTTTTTGTTTTGTTCTGGTTTTTTTTCGTAAACCTTAATTGTTCTGCTGACGTACTTTATTACAACCTTTTTCTTTTTCTTTTTTTTTTTCCTGTTGGATCTGCAATATGTGGAGTTTCTTTGACCTGGAAGAGAAGATTAGCCTACGTTAGCTCTGGCAGTGTAGTTGCTAGCTGGTTCACCTACACGCTGCGCTAACTGCTCAGTCAGACTGTGTGTCACACACTTGCAGACATCACACTGGAGAAATGGAGTGCTATTTATAGCTATTCTAGCAAAGTTGCTGGGCCACTATTTCAACCTAGAAGATGCAGACACAGCGGAGCTTGTTTGACTGCGAGGAGATTAGGTCTTAAATTAGTAGGTCTGCCTTTTCTGTGACTGCATCAAATTGTATCTATACTATCTTGACATGTATCTGCACATCTGTCTGTCTTGACAGTCTGTTTGGCTAAGCTCCTTTTTACAGACAGCAAGATCTCTAGTTAGCTCCATTCTTCACTCCAGATACACAACAAAAATATTTAACTTAAGTCCATAGTTAGAAGTCTGTTTCTGACCATTTATTTGCTGTCCCCATACACCATTTTCCAACATGGATTTGAAAAACAAAAAAGTGGAGAAAGGTCCTGGTCACCTTACTTGTTGTGTTCTTCCATATTTTAACTGAGAACACTTTTATTAACCCTTTAATAGCCTAAAATTAGAAGTTTAATAAAACTAGTATCGATATTGTTCATGCCTATTTCCACTTTTATTCAAATACAAATAGCAATACATATCATTTTGCCTCAACAAGTACAAATACAAATACTGGACTCTCTACCCATCTCTAGTTCCCAAAATCTCTTGCCATTTTAGCATGTAAGGCCGTACCGGCTGGGTTCCACTGCTGATCCTCTTCTTGCTGCCTTCCTCATCGTCTCCCCCAGACATCCAACTCGCTCACGGCTGGCTGGACCTGTCAGACAGCGGGAACACAAAGCACTCCATGCCCCTTTCCTCTGGGCTACTTCTTCCTCATTGCCTGCCTTCGAGTTTGTTGATGCGCCGCTTGATTTCTCTCAGCTCAGCGGCGACGTCCCACTTCTGCGAGCGACGTAGCGTCGGCATGGAAGAAAAACTTGAAAAATTCAATTTCTGTTCAAAGCTCTTTTATTCACTAGCTCTTGCATTTCAAAGGCATAGTCTTGGTAAGACACACACAGAATGAGCAGCAATAAGGTTAACAACCTTTTAAATGCTAAATTTGAACTCATAAAGAGGAGTGAAGAGACACACGTCATCCTGCGAATCTTTGTCTTCTCCTCTTCACCTGCTCATAGAGCCACAGCCGCACTATTAATTACAGTCCTGTAGATGAACATGGAAAACCAAAATCACCTCTTTCTCTTAACCAGAATGAAATAAAAATATGTGAAATAAGAGAGCCGTTTAGTAGGAAAACATGTCCAATAGCTATATTTTCTTCTAAAGCATGGGAAACATAACCTGTCAACATGGAACACTAGAATATGAACTAATTACCATGTCAGGTGTTACCATGTCAGAAGTTCATTCAACGGTCCCGAACATCATTGCTCTTACAAGTTGGAAATAATTTCCTAAGACTATTCCCTTTATAAGGAATAGAGTTGGACAAATGAAAGGAAATCAAGCATTAGATTTACAAGTTTATATAGCTACGGTAGATTAAAGTTGATAGAGCCTGAAAAAAAATGCGCTTATTGCTCATGTTTAAACATCTGCCATGATTTCAAGTTGATGTGCCAAACCTGAAAGTAGAAATGAACTAGCACTGTACATTCTCGCATCCTGCTACGCTCTCTAAACTCTAAGGCTTTGGGTTCATTTCTAAAAAGAGCAGCATCTGTCTAATTTAAGTTGTCAGTCTCTGCAAGCTTGTTGACTCACTAATCAAAATATTACAGTACTGAATAAACATAAACAACTCCTTACTTATGTGAAATATAATAGGTGTCACTTTGCAATAATGAGTGCCAGGCTGATTATGTGACTCACTGGTTCAGTTTACAAGGTAAAATTAAGAGACTGGCATGAAGCCCATCACACTATATTACATGGAGAGGGAGCCAAGTGAAGTCTAAACGATAGTTTGGCAATGTGCAGGTCATTATATGGTATATGGATCAGTTTAGGCATTAGATTAAACAGGGCTAGGACAGGAATACAGGGAAAACAGCCATATTTGTATAATTTCTTGAACACAGAATTGCACACGTTGTATAATAAAAGAAATGTATTTGATGTCTAAAACAAGACTTCTTAGTGCTAATACTATAACATACTTGCACATTAAAGCTGAAAGTATAGGGCAGATGTCATGGCACAAATCATGGAGTGCAAGGTGAGCCATGGCTGGGTTCTGCAGTAGAAACCCTGGTAATCAGTAGCAGTGTAGACTGAGACAAAAAATACCAACTTTGCCTCTCGTAGCAAATGTGGAGCACTGAGACTCTTTTGACTGCTTTATGTTGCTCAATAATGACACCTGGCAAACACTGCCCAAGTATTTGTTTACACAGGCATATAATTGGCAGAGATTGCATACAATCTGATTGTAAAAGATTGCTGTTATGATATAATTTTATATTCACTGGCTTACTCCATCTCATTTTAATGTGGCTCAGCTAGAAACGCGCCTGTGCTAATTGACAGTGTGTCGCCGACTGCGTGAGGGCCAGGGGGAGGGCACGAGACAGGTGGGGGCCTAATCATGCAGAAAATGAGGGCCTTGGAGGAGTGCAGGAGGAACAGGATGAGGAGGAGGAGGAGGAGGTGATCGGACTGATGAGGGGCATCCGAGGGAGCTACGCCGGCCACGCGCCGACCGACATCGTGACCTCTCACCTGCACGCTGGCTGCATTGGCCAGCCGTCATCTCCTGCAGATCCCCACCTGAGCGATGAAGTCCTCACCTACACATCATTATTACACAGAGCAGCTGGCACAGGCTGGCTGAACTCAGCACCACTTTTCAATAAACATTCTTATTTTCTTGTGTTTAAATATAACTTTAAACAATTCCTGCATTTATGTTTTGTGCATGATGTGGTTTTTTTTTTTTACTTTTATGTTAGTAGTGAAACTTAGTGAGTTATGTTATATATATATATATATATATATATATATATATATATATATATATATATATATATATATATATATATATATATATATAAGATAGTTATTCAAAATTGTAATAAAGTACAAAGCGTTTCCAGAGAAACTGAGAAACTCTGTGTACTTTTGTGTACTTTACTACAATTTTGAATATCTCTACATCTCTTACTACAGCACA
>NW_027658592.1:17500-31999 GCF_041902795.1 Electrophorus electricus | reverse complement strand
AGCACTTAATTTCGCGTTGTTTTTCCTTTTGAACGCGTTTCTTGTATTCTAAAACAGACCTGCCCTGCTCACTGATTGATTGGTTTTAAATTGCGGTCCTCGCTAAATACAGCCTCATCAGGGAAAAGGGCAGAGCTAAGGCAGGCGGCCGTCGTCATGTGTGATGTGTGACCAATTTCACAGCGATGCCGGGAGAGCTTGAAGCTGGTCGGGCAGCAGTCCTCATCCCCGCTGAGAGACAGCACAGCTAGCAGGCGGCCGGAAGCACCCATGCATGAGAAGCCGTGCTCAGTCAGACTCCAGCTCACGCCTGTCCACTTCCGCTCAGTGGCTCAGCTCTTTAATGCAAGCTGCCGTTGCGCTTCCTTTTTCTGTTACTGGCTGTAAAGGATTTTTGTTGTTGTTGTTGTTGTCAAAAACGATCAGTTATCACCAGCATTATCCCTTTTTGGGGAATGCACGAACATTTGCAGGCTCCTCGTCCCTTGTGAAATGAATAATGTTCTCATTGCTGTAGAAATCGATAAAAGAGGGAGTTTTCAATGAAGCCCTGGGAAGAGTTCTCATTAACCGAGGCCGCTGTGAGCGGACTGCAAAAGTTGGGTACCTACACTTGGGCATCCAATGCTGCTCTAGCGTGTGCATTAAAAATACAAAAAAAAATCAATGAAGTATCTTGTACAGGGCTGTGAGGAGGGGCAGGAATGTGGCGGCTTGTCTTCGGCCCGGACACAGAGATCTGCTACGAAATCACAGAAGAAACTTGGCTTTATTTATATATTAATATGTTTGGCTTTATTAATATATTTATATTATTATTTATGTACGGTCGGGGGGTCATATTTTCGCCCGGTGGTATCCCTCGCAGGAACATCTGCCGATAAAGATGATATCTGTGCGCCTTCTCTGAGTTTTGGAATGTGTGCGCAAACAAATGGATCCGGCACCAACTGGTGATGTCTCTCAGATTCAGAGATGATTTAGAGTTTCATATAGACATGTGATTGGAGGCCGTTCCCTCTGGGAAGCAGGAGACAGATCTCCTCCGTCTTCCTCTGCTTCTTCTCTCCCCTCCCTACCACCCTCTGCCCGCGGAAGTGATTCTAGTCACATTTCCATTCTTCATGCTCTCAGGCTCATCAGTGTGACAGGCGGTAAGGGATCAGATAAAGACGCGGGACCCCCGCACACGCCGGGCAGGCGTCGGGGCCGAGAGGGGCCTGGCTCAGGGCCGAGCAGTGGGGCGGCCCCCCCGTGCTCAGGAGGTCCTTATTACATCACGGGAGACCAATCCTGAATCCCAGCAGCAGTCGTGCCCCCTGACTTCCGTGCCCTTCCTCAGTGTAGAAGCGATGGCGCGTTGCTAACCCAAAGCCGTCTAAAAAATGTTTCTCATCCCCCGTGCATTACAACCTGCTCCGTCTACCGCTGTCGTACTGAAACACGGCTGGAGGAAAAAAGCAGATACCGCTCGTGTGTTCAATGTGCCGGTGCTTTCTCCACACAGCTGCTGAGAATGTTTCCTTCCCCTTATACACGTTTCTGTGGTACTTCCAAAGTCCTGTCACTGTGAGGAGCAGCTTCTTGACACGGTGTTGGATCAGTACAGAAGTCCAGATCCTCTTTCTGTCTCTCATCCCTTATTGCACGAATGGAGTCACCTTCTTCCTTTCCCCGTCCAACAAAACCAGTGGTTAGGAAATTCTTGCTTCCAGTTTCATATCTGCCAAGATATCATTTCTCATCAGAAAACTTGCCACATGATTTATTATGCCTTGCATGATATTCAAATCTGTTTAAAAGAAAATGAAATGTACGTGTCATTTAATGACCTAGACTAGCTTATTACTATGTACACAGATCCTGTTATTACCTGGACACCATAAAATTGTGACATCGTGTCACCAAGAGAAATAACACCTCGATGCTAATAAACGCATACAAATTAACACACCTATGTTACACAAAGAAGCCTGTTCATCAGACACGACAAAAACACTTTCAACAAAGACTTTCCATAGAAAAATCTCTTTATTTTCAGGGTTTGTGTTGTTTGCCTGTGTGTGTGCGCGCATGCGTGCATGCGATAGCGTTGCAGTAGTTCACACTGAGGGGGAAATGCCTTTTCTGAAAATGGAAATATCAAAGGAAACAAACATCTTTTAGGCAGACATGTGCCACTGCTCATGCGCTGTGGGGACACGTGTGTCATCAGCTTCTGGAAAATGTCAGGTGTGATTCATTCATGGAATACAGAGCAGCTCAGGCAAGTCACTGCTTTAATTTCTCAACCATATCTCGGCTGAGCAGCTGCCTGCTAAGGAACATGCAAGTAAATGATGTTTGTTTTAGGCTTAAAACAGCATGTTGAGACAAGCTCTAATGGATTATACTGCCTAAGAATTATTTAGAACATATTGTGGGCCAAAGACACTGAGCACTGTAATCCCTGTTTTAAGGGCATGAAATGTGGGATCTTTGTATAGTGCCTGCAAAATTGGAATATAACCTACCAGATGTCCAACCTTAAGACGGGGATTTCTAGATTACTGATCAGTGGGACGCTTAACTATTTATCAGATAAAGTGATATAAGGTGACCATTAGTATTAGATTAATTTAATCTTAATTACATTAATTTATAGCATAATTGGCCCTGTTGGCTGTTTCTTACTTGCATCTTACAAAGACGTTGTAAAGTAACACACTGAAAGCTAGCTGTGAGCAGTGCAATTACTTCTGATGTCACCTAAGAGCACCAAAGCCTGAAACAGAGAGAGAGAGAGAGAGAGAGAGAGAGAGAGAGAGAGAGAAAGCATCTCCATAATGTATGAGGTTGGTGTTAATGTGGTGTCATTTGCATCCTCATGTCTCTGTGAGTGGTGATGGGGTTCTTCCCCTTTGGCATTGTTCTTCCTGTTAAAATGATCAGCATCTTTTCTGTAGATCCTGGATGAGAACCAGTGTATACATGTACTGTTATATGTACTAGAAGACGTACCCAGTGCAGACAGCTCTATCTAAATGGTAGAACTGCAGGTCGCACCCTTTGAACTTTGATCTTAAACCAGTGAGCTCATGCTGCACTTTCCAAGTTATTTATTTATTATTATTAGTTTATTATTCAGGCTACTTTTCTCACTGGCGCCACATTTTACACTTTATTTTAGCATTCGCGTCATTAGTCACATCTCCCAGACTTGGAAATGAACAATCGTAAATAAAAAAGCAGGAATGATTTATTTATTAGCTTTGAATAAATAGCAGGACTGATTTACCATCCATTATATCTAAAGGCAAGGCCTGAAGTCATGGCCCTGGCTATCTATTTTTACTCTGCGGTCTCTCCGTAACCTCATGCCCCATGGCAGATGCCAGCAGCTGAATGGGAATGTGACCCTTTCCAGACGTGTGGCAGACTGGTACGTCTGATCTGGCTGCTTGTGCCTCCAGCCAGTCAGCAGGCGCCCGTCATGCCTGGCTGGGAGTTGCCGAAACCCCTGTTCAGATCTGCTGAAGCACCTGCTGTTACCACCGTCCCACAGTGTTCCATGGCGTCAAACTGCGCCCCCTCCAGGACCCCTGCGGCATCTTCAGGGCTGTATCCCCATCTGCCAGGATAACGGTGGCACGTTCAGGACAGGCAGCCCCGGTGTCTCAGGGATAACGTGTCTCCCACAACACGGATTCCAGGCCCGGCCAATCTGGTTGCCCCCTTACAGTGCCCAGCAGGGCAGACTACAGGGGGGCAATAGGATGGCGCCTGGAGGCATTTACTGGATACTGGCGTGTAATGTTGGACCTTCTTAAACCTGTGAGGTCAGCTTAGTTTACCAAGATGTAGTAGCTTGATTAAGTTTACTACTGTTGTGTTTGGTGGCATGTATGCTACTCTGTCGGACTGGGTTGCGTCGATCCAGATCTATTATGTGCTGTAACTAATTAGTCGGAGGAAATATGCTACATTGTTTTCTGACATTGTCTTCATAACACATAAATAAAGCTCTGAATGGTAGGCTTCTAACAGGCATATGTATATCTAGACAGAATGGGTTGGATATTCAACGTCTCATTTGCTGTGGTTTTTTTTGTTTCTTTGTTTTGTCTTTTCCGAGGTTGCCAGCTTATTTGCCACATTCTATTTGATTACCGTCCTTCACTCAGCAGTCGGTGTCAAGTAGTCTTCAGGCCAACAATAGTACTGTCACGCATACAGAAAATAGCCTTCAGTGTCACTGTCTGACCAAGTCTGTCCTTGAGGGTAGCTTATGTTGGTACTACCAGCGCACACATAAGCTCGAAGCAGGTCTCACATGCACTTTGCCAGAGCTCTTTGTGCTTGACATACCCACTCACATTAACGACTGCAATGATTGTAAGCTATAGTACTTATCATTCTAACGTGTTCATTTATTGTTACATTCATCCCTTTTCTATTGCCTCTTTGAAACTTCACAGGAGTCTTCAGAATGGCTTGACAGTCGACATATGAGAGAACAAAACAAACTTTTTCAGTATGTTCAGAAACTTGTCTGAAGTTTTTGAGTTTGAATTGAAGTCAAGAAAACATTATTGCCCATGTTGAATTCTAGAGTTTACCTTGAAGTTGAAACTTTTTGAAATGTAGTTCTCTCATTTGCTTTGTAATGTAATTTTATAAAGCCTTTTTGATCAGACTCATCTAAGAATTACGCAGGACTTTCTGATTAGAAACAGAAGGAAGTCTGATAATCACTGCCACCTTTGAGAAATACAGCAAGCTGAGCCTAAAGAATCCTATTCAAATTGTCACCATCAAAACGTATATGCGGGGAAGATGGTAAATATTAGTACAGGCTGAGGAAACTTCTTTAGGAATTGAACTCATTATCTCTGCCAGCTGGTCCATTCATCTCCCATGTCCTCTGTGCTGATAAAGGCCACTAATGCAGAGGGGTTTGTTTCACTTTTCATTGTAATCTAATGTAAAACCCATTGCTGTCGTGCTTTCACCGTGTAAGCCACTGGTGTGCAGATGGCACGCTGTTGGCGTGTGGCTTTGGTCTCTAACATCTCATAAAAGAAAACAGATTTCACATCATTTTGGTCATTCGAGTATTTTGGAGCCTACTTAGAAACTCGCTTTTGAGAAAAGCCACCGTCTGAAACAGCTATGGTTGGAAAATGCAGGCATCTGTATGGTCGAAAGGGAAAAAGAGCCCAAACTCCCTCCGCATAGTAACCATAACAACGGCTGGCTATTTTTCTGCCTCCACCTATAGAGGAGTGCTCTGCTTTTGTCTCGCCCGTGTCTGCGGTGTTTGGAGAACACGGCCCAAAGTGCCCTGTGAAGTGGGAGGCAGCGTCTCGCTAGTGCCGACGCCCCGCCAGCGAACTCTCCTGAGCCTCACTGCTAGCCTACTTCTTCCTTTTTTTTGTCATCTGTAACCTACTTAGTGGCTTTTTTAAAAGCAGCCAGGGTGGTATCCCAGGGAAACTGTTTGTTCCTCAACCCCCAGAGCCGAAGCATTGCTGAGAGGTGTGGCGCTTAATTAAATAGCGAAGGTCCTCTCCCGACATAGAGCGGGCGGGTCCGCAGGGAACCAGCCGGTTAGACCCGGGGAGGCTGCGAAGTGCTTCTCACCTGTGCACGGAGCAAGGAGAAGGCACTGGGTTCACAGCCTGAGATGGAGCCCACTTCATACACTCCTACTGTTGTCAGATGCATTGATCAATAACATAGCTAAGCTGATGTGTTTGTTATTTGTTTTAACAGTTCTTGCTTGCGTTGATATATTACAATAGGAAGGGATTTTTTTTTTTTTTGCGGGGGGTTCTAACTATTAAAACAACACAGTGCCTGTTTGAAAGCGTGTTCAACACAAACACATCTCTGTTGCCACTGCTTAGGAGACTAATCAACACGTTGAAGTGTAAATGAGAAAACAAAAGTAAATTGTGGCATCATTCTGCATGACATAAATTTCAAGTTACTGTTTCACGTTTTTCTAAAGGAAATGTTATTTTGTCTACAGTATTTCTAAAGAGCACATGTTTCCTGGAACCAACAATGTCCCCAGCAGTACTGGGAGCAGCTTCTCACATTCGGGTGATGTCATTGCAAATGAGAAAGCAAATCTGGGGTATTAGCAGAAACTGTTGACGCACAGTCACAGTTCAGCGTGCTGCTCTTTGGCCGTCACCGTGCTAGTCAGATGGGGAACCACAGTGTTCCCAAACAGGAGATATATATGGCTCTGATTTGAAGTGATTCCAGCTCTTCTTTGGCCACTTCAGAAAGCATGGCAACCCAGTCCAAGCTAACTGAAGCCAATTAAACTCAATCACTGCGATCAGAAGACAGCATCTCTGTGGAGAGCTCTTCCTAACCCAAGCAGGCTATGCAATGTGGCTCAATGTAACAACTGAATAGCTACAGGTTACTGTTTTTTATAGTTAATTTCAGTGTGTTTGATGTTACAAAGGTTTATATATTTTACTCATGAGTTACAGCATAAATTGCACTGTATTGGATTTCCAATATGCGGTGTTGCCGGCTCTGTATCAAATAAATGTTCTATGTTTTATCTTTTTTCCTGATTGCCATGATTGTAGAAGACAGCAAAATCAAATCCGAATAAAATCGAATCAAGTGGCTATGTCTGATGCGGGTAATTGCCTGTTTCTAATCCAACTCTGACAATGTAACTCTGGGGAAAGTCTGGTTCTTAATTACCTTGAAGTTCACTATTTTATCAAGTGTTTCACAAAATCAGATTGAGATGATTACTGTGCGGTAAAAGCTTTAGCGGTGGTTAATAGCACAGTTGCGAGATCTGCTAATAAGAACAGAGAATCTGAAGTGCCAAGAGCTCTGTCACTAGAACAGTATTACCAGTCTTGTTTTAAATTGGTCTCACTATAATAACCTTATTGACTTTGTCTTAGCATGGTTGAAGAATTGTTGAAATTGTTAAAATAGCTGTTGCCTGACTTTGTAAAGTTTCTGCAGGATAAAGGGGGAGTAGTTTTAATGTTTCTCATCATTTTTAGAAGTGACATGTACCTCACAGTGGTTACTTATCAGTATCATGTCTATCCCTTAAGATGGGCAGTCCAAGATGTCTACTTAATATGTCTGACTGACCTTGAAATATCCATTATATCGAATGCAGTGTTGCAATAATTCTGACTATCCGAAATTCAAATATTTTCAGATGTCTTCTCATGCGCTGAAATATCCTGAATGCCCTTGAGAGTTCGCATAACAGAGCTGAGTCTGCTTTCATTCAGTTCCATGTGAATCTCCCTTACAATGCATGACTGAAGCAGTACGGGTTGCGCAAGGCTGCGTCGCGTGAATGAAAGGCGTCTTCCGTGGTTCTGCTCTCGCCGCTGGATGTTGTCGTGCACGTTTGTATTTCCTGCCACAGTGTACCTGATCTCATTTGCCTCATCCTCGGGCATTAATATTAATGACAAACCGAGAAGCAGAGACAGTGTGTTGAAAACGTGCCTTGCAACAGTTTCATGAGCAATTGCTTTTTCAGCGCTTCTCAGACATCGTTGTGTAACAACACAGAGGGAAGAACCGGCTATTTTCATTCTGAGTACTACAGTTCATTACTCCAAGTGATCGGGGTTCTGGAATAGTCAAGGAAAATGCACTCACAATGTGCTTGCCCCCGGCACTCAGGCAAAGCATTCAGATAGCAGAGGGATAAAAGGCGATAGAAAATGAGCAATAATCGAACTGAGGCTTGTGCAAATATGATTGGAGAATGAGGAGAAATATAAGACGCATTACATCCATCGGTCGTGGGTGGAAACATTGCCTTTTATGTTGAATGTGATTTGAATGGATTTATACCCATAGTTCCATTGGAACATTAGAGTCACTGTGGTCCAGAGATGCCCGTTTAAAAAATGAGGCTTGACTCTAATCTGAAACGAGTTAAAACGTTAAGACAGTCTGTCGGTGATCCCGAACTGAGATCAAGGAATGCCAATAATTATGCATGGGACCTGTCCAAAGCGTTGGCCTGGTTGCGCTGTTTTTAAGTAATGATAAATGAGCTTGGATTCTAAAGAGGAACGTTCTGTATATCTTATAATCCACTACTATCTTTGCTCCTCGTCAGCTGTCACAGTGACAAAGTTCGGCTCAGCCTCGGTGTCCGCCACCACGTTTATCCATTGCCTTGTTTTCTTCCTTCGTTAGAACCTAAGAAGCTTCCACCGCCTGAACAGGTGATGTGAAAAGGTTGTGTCATGCTCTGGTCTGTGCTGCTCTGCCTTATTGATGGTGCTTTCAATGGCTGCAATTTTTAGCACACATGATTTGTTTCCCCTGCCAGGAATTGGTACAGAGTTAAAGCCAAAGGGAAGACCAGAAGAAGAAAAAAAACAACTGTGTTAATAAGGGCATGGGGAGAAGGAACAGCCCAGCACTCTACAGACTCTCACAATGTTGTGCTTTCTGCTCGTTTTCCTGGGTCTCATTCTTTCTTATTTTTTTTTTTCCTATTGACAGCATGGAATGCAGCGTTCCGATCATGATGACCACTGAGGGTTTAACTGTTTTAACAGAGTAGTGCAAACCTGAAATCATTTAAGTTTGTAACAATGCACTGAAATGGAAAAATGTGTGTTTAATGCTCCCCTTGGTCTCCTTCTGTTGGTCTTTTATGTGCTACATAAAGTTTTATATGAGGCAGTTCGGCTTTTTGTAGTCTTACAGTTAAACCTCAGTGTTTTAAAAGAGATCATTTATTTGCACAAGGGCAAACTACTTTGCAGTCTTTGTTTTGAAATAAAATTTGTATTTTTCAGAGCCAAACCAATCTGCATTTGTAGAATTGATTCTACAATTGACTCTAGAATTGACTTGTAAACACTTTTTAGCACATCTAGGGAGGGTAATGGAGATTTGGAGAACATGGTCTATCGATCAATATTAGGTAAGCATCCCTAAATGAAGTCAATGTTTCCATGAATGTATTTTATGCCCTTGTCAGACTCAGGGATTACTCAGACAGACCAGTCTAAGCCTAAGGTTAAGGGGTAAGGATGGGGGTATGGGTAGGGATAACTCTCTAAAGAGGGTTTAAATCCAAGTTTTATTGCTCAGATCACATTTGACTATCTTGACAGTTCACATACATAATTGCAAGTGACCTGTATCTGCTGTTTCAGAGAACAGCTGTGTTCACATTACAGACAGATACAGGTTACTTGTGTTCACATTACAGACAGATACAGGTTACTTGCAGTTATGAAGGCGCACCGCCAAGATAGGCAAAATTTCCAAAAATGGAAATTGAATAATGATGCTTGTAAAGTGAATGCGCCGATGGAACTCAAAATTCTTCCACACCACAGAGTTTGGTTTCTGTAAAATAAAAATTAAAAAAACTCTTTTTTGTTTACAGTTAGAATTGAACAATAATAATAAATTGCCTTTGAGATGGAAGTAACAGACTTTTGAGTACAGGAGTACTAAGAGAGATTAGTTAGTGCCAACCATGCACAATATACAGTAACTGCCTTTAATGGTCATAGATATGAAGCCATAAAGCCAAAGAGACTGATCAAGTAGCATACATTAAAAGGTTTCAGAGAAATGGGCTATGCTGTGCTTCTGAACGTCTTGTCCAGGCTTATAGTTACCTTTTTAATATCTCATCTCTCTCTGGTACTTTTTCATGGCTGGGAAGCTTAGATCTGCTTCACCCCCTGAGGGTATAGGCAGAAATTAGCCAGCTCCCTTGGTTCCATCTCACCATGAATAGCTCCACTTTGATTTCACCTCGCTCATTATCTTCCCCTCTCGCCGGCCTGTTGGTGCCCGTGGGAAGTTCTAAGAGACTCCGAACTTCTTGAACATGTTCCGTGTTTCAGTGTCAATTCATGGCGACAGCGAACGTTTCTCCGGGACTGATCTCAAGTCTGTCATGAGTCACAGCCCCTGATGTAAAATAACTTATTAGATACCCTGATGGTCTACGATATTGCACATGAATCGTGTAGAGTGTATGGTTTTGATTAGCTCCTGATGGAAAGACAACCGTTGATCATCAAAGACTTTAAATGTGTGACTTGTCATTAAAGCACTTGGACGTTTTCCAGCAAGTCTTCCATCTTTGAGTTAAATGGCTTGTTTTTGTTTTCCAACACTGACCGAACGCGGCCTGTGCGATTTATTCCAATTGATGCCCATCAGGATGCAATCAAGAAGAACCCACTCAAGAGGCTTTCACCTATGTTTCAGAACACAAGAACAGAGGCTCTTCTAATGAAGACCCAAGCAACCACCATATTGGGCGGATAAATCCAAGAGGAGAAATTTCCTCGAGATTGATTTTCTGTTCTTTTTCCATCCTCCATGGTCTCTTAACAGAGGTGCCTAACCTAACAGAGGAGGCCACCTTAGTCTGTAATAATAATAGTCTGAGTGTCTCATTACAGGAAGATGTGTTTCTGACTGATGTTAGATTATTTTCCAACTTCAGAGATGTGACGCAGATTGTCACAAGCCCAGAGATCCTTTCAGAAACTATTAAATGTTGTGGGAGGAAAAATAAGTTTTTTTTCTTTCTGTGTCTTTTTGCTTCCCAATTACCAAGCACTCTCAAAGGAAGCAGGTGGATTTATGATTGTTTCTACCATGTAGCAGTTTTATTTCAGACATATTAACCAAACACAATAGTGCATGTTACTTTTTTTGGATTACAATATTTTGATTTCATGGCTTCGGTAATGGAATCTTGATCAAAACGTGAATCAGTGTTTGGATTAATGTACACAGAGAAACTTGTAAGGTCGTAAATTAAAGCCATGCAGATAAGGACTGCTTTTAGTATTTGACTCCCAGAACACAGGGCCAGGTACACAGGACCAGGTACACAGGGCCAGGAACACAGGGCCAGGTACACAGGGCCAGGTACACAGGGCCAGGTACACAGGGCCAGGTACACAGGGCCAGGTACACAGGACCAGGTACACAGGGCCAGGTACACAGGGCCAGGTACACAGGGCCAGGTACACAGGGCCAGGTACACAGGGCCAGGTACACAGGACCAGGTACACAGGGCCAGGTACACAGGACCAGGTACACAGGGCCAGGTACACAGGACCAGGTACACAGGGCCAGGTACACAGGACCAGGTACACAGGGCCAGGTACACAGGGCCAGGTACACAGGGCCAGGTACACAGGACCAGGTACACAGGGCCAGGTACACAGGACCAGGTACACAGGGCCAGGTACACAGGACCAGGTACACAGGGCCAGGTACACAGGACCAGGTACACAGGGCCAGGTACACAGGACCAGGTACACAGGGCCAGGTACACAGGACCAGGTACACAGGACCAGGTACACAGGGCCAGGTACACAGGACCAGGTACACAGGGCCAGGTACACAGGACCAGGTACACAGGGTCAGGTACACAGGACCAGGTACACAGGGCCAGGTACACAGGACCAGGTACACAGGACCAGGTACACAGGGCCAGGTACACAGGGCCAGGTACACAGGACCAGGTACACAGGACCCTGAATGTGGAAGCAGCCTCCTTCCCCTCTTCCATAAAACCCTTTATCAGACAGAGTTTGAGGTCATGGTCATACCCCTCATTCTGATATTTTATTCTCCCCATGGTCCATTTTGAACTGTCTGAAATATCCAGTTGCCACCCTAGATCCATATCGGCCAGGAACTTTTTAAGTATTATTATTATAAACCACGGGCGGAATAGAAGGCCCCAATTCACAGTGCGATATTTTTCCCATCTTCGCCTCTCCTTGGCAAAAGGGCCCATATGTCAGGAGAGCAGGAGCTGAAGGGATGACTTCATTAAGGCAGCGACAGGCAGCTGAGGGAGGGGCTCTGCCCAGCAGACAGATGCGGTGTGGTCATCTGGCTTCATCAGGATGGGCTAGGCCTCACACCCACCATGGAGGAGTCATGCACACGGAAGAGCCTTCATTTCCAACCCATTCAATCACATGGATTTCCCGGCACACTAAAATGGCTACCCCCCCCCCCCCCCCCCCCCCCGCCATTTTGAGGGAGAATAGACTGTGTTTTAGAAAGTCTGTCATTTCTTTCTAATGAGAGTGAGCCAGTCATCTTGCCTTCTGCTAAGAATATGTGCAGATGTATTAACAGTTCTCAAAAGTTCTCGAATCCTGCACTTCTTTATATATAAAATACGATGGACATATTTACTCTGTTACAGTGTTACTAGTGTAATGATTATGATAAAAATGTGCTGCATCCCTGATGTGGTATAGTATTGTAAAGATGTGTCTGGTTTGCATATTGCATCCTGTAGTGCTGTGATGTCAGCAATGCTAAGGCCAGTGTTTGGATAACGACAGAAAAACAGTGTGCTGTGCAACCCTAGTGTGCACCAAACTCTTAAGTCAGCGTAACAGTAAAATCGAAGGGTTGCATCTCATTCTGAAACCTTTTTCCCTCTCACTGTGACAGTTATTATTCAGATTAGTTGGAGATGACTGCTCTGCATCTTTCAGAAGGTCCACATCCCAGCGCCTTGTGTTTGAATATGTCTCCGTTGGAAAATTGCTTTATTTCACAACTTGCTCCTCCTTCAATAGCAGGTCTGGCATGTGCCCCTTTTCTTTAAAGGTAATCTCTTTAAGGATAATAGAACAGCTTTGCTCTCCAAATGATAGATAAATCAAGATGTTTTAAAAGTTCCTGTACTTTCTATGTCACCCTGTACCTGATGTCTTGAATGAGATTAGTGGTTGTGGGCTTTGGGTGCTTGTGTGTGTGTGTGTGTGTGTGTGTGTGTGTGTGTGTGTGTGTGTGTGTGTGTGTGTGTGTGTGTGTGTGTGTGTGTGTGTGTGTATGTGTGTGTGTGTGTGTACCATTTGTTTGGGCAACTTTTCTTCATGTGGGAACAGCAGATATATGATGGGCAGCCAGAGCTCAATGTCTATGAGGCAAACTGTGCCAGTAGTTGGCATCTGACAGCCAGCGGCAACGTGAGGTTAGAAGTGACGGGGTGTTTATATGGTACCATTATTCAAAAGAACTATCGATGTAGGTGAATGGGTCATGGAGCCTACACCATTCCCCTGGGCCCCGGAGCCAGCAAGCATATGGCCAGCCTGTCAGAGCGCTATCCTACACACAGCCCAAGAAATCAATGAAGAATAAAACGTCGGAGGCAGGGGCGCCTCCAGCATGGGAGGAGATTTTAGAATAAGAGTCCTCTATGGAGGAACTGTGAAAACAGATCAAGCTTAAATTGAACTGTGGCACATAGCTCGAATTCAAAAGCATCACAGAGAAAGAGAAAATGTCTCGTTAATTCCTTGAGTGTCTTCCGCTCACCCTCTCTGCTCTGCTTTTATCTGTGCCTTCCTGAAACCTGATGAAAGGAGGATCAGTGGCTGAAACTGATAGATGCCTTGTGCTTATCATTGTCTGGGGTCACCGGCGCACCTATTCCTCGGTTTGAATGGAGCCATTTGTGTTTTTGTTTGTGACTGTGTTTGCAGTGGAACCGAGTCGCCGAAGCAAATCCATAATTAATCATGTCACATCTACGTGTCTTGTCTTGCAAATAATCAGGGACATTTTGAAATTCAGACGGCTCCTTTCAGAGTAATGGGATGCCATTACTTCAGTGCAGGGAGCGTGAAGGAAGCACAGTAGAATCAAAGTGCAGGCAGCTCACCGATGATTCATTTGCCCTCGCAATATGTTACGCTTCTGAAAAGGGTCCAGGAAAGCTACTGCTAGTGGCCAGCGCCTCGTGCTCATTAAAACCTGATGGGGTTGGAAGAACGTCCACAGTTGGTTGGGCGTCCGCAATTATCACTGTTTGAAGCAGTGTGGAGGAGATAGAAATGCAGAGTGGATGGCAAAGCCCTGCTTCTGCAACATCGCAAACACCATTTTCATTCATTTGGCAGCTCCAAAACAATCGGAGTAGTTCAGAGGTATCCTGGCCAGGTTATTCAACCAGGCAGGATCAGATAACAAGCTCACACATTTTGTTAAATACAATATCTTTAAAAAGAAGGAATCAAGGTGAGGATCATTTATAATAATAATTTGAAATGCACATGGAAAGTGAAGCCTGATATATGATGTGTGTCGAATCTCTTTCCCTAAAGTTTAAATAAAAGTCATAAAATAACAGAAGGGACAAAATATTTGACCTTTCATGTTTTTAAACACAGATGCAATCACCAAGTCATCGCAGACTAGTTGTTTATCACAACCTACAGAGCTGATGTGATTGCAGCCTTGGCATAAGTCAGATGGAGTGCATTGCCAGGGTACAATCAGACTTGCCTTACCTGACCATTCTGACACCATAGCCATCCCAACCTTTGGATCTAAAACACACCATGTCTACAGCAAAGTGATAAATAGTAGCATCCACTCACTATAAAGTTTCGTGATCCATCTGGTCACATCTCAGAAAGATGCTTATGTCTGGGTTGCATTCGAGTAGCCGTTAGCATACAGCTTGAC
>NW_027658592.1:0-12500 GCF_041902795.1 Electrophorus electricus | reverse complement strand
CGCACACACAGGACAGATACGGGGCTCCACACAGGACAGATACCGGGCCCCACTTAGGACAGATATGGGGCCCCACACAGTACAGATACGGGGCTCCACACAGGACAGATGCGGGGCCCCACACAGGACAGACGCGGGGCTCCACACAGGACAGACACGGGGCTCCACACAGGACAGATACCGGGTCCCACTTAGGACAGATATGGGGCCCCACACAGTACAGATATGGGGCTCCAGACAGGACAGATATGGGGCCCACACAGGACAGATACGGGGCCCAACACAGGACAGATGCGGGGCCCCACACAGGACAGATGCGGGGCCCCACACAGGACAGATGCGGGGCCCCACACAGGACAGATACGGGGCTCCACACAGGACAGATGCGGGGCCCCACACAGGACAGATGCAGGGCCCCACACAGGACAGATACGGGGCTCCACACAGGACAGATATGGGGCTCCACACAGGACAGATACCGGGTCCCACTTAGGACAGATATGGGGCCCCACACAGTACAGATATGGGGCTCCAGACAGGACAGATATGGGGCCCACACAGGACAGATACGGGGCCCCACACAGGACAGATACGGGGCTCCACACAGGACAGATATGGGGCTCCACACAGGACAGATACCGGGTCCCACTTAGGACAGATATGGGGCCCCACACAGTACAGATATGGGGCTCCAGACAGGACAGATATGGGGCCCACACAGGACAGATACGGGGCCCAACACAGGACAGATGCGGGGCCCCACACAGGACAGATGCGGGGCCCCACACAGGACAGATGCGGGGCCCCACACAGGACAGATACGGGGCTCCACACAGGACAGATGCGGGGCCCCACACAGGACAGATGCAGGGCTCCACACAGGACAGATGCGGGGCCCCACACAGGACAGATACGGGGCTCCACACAGGACAGATACCGGGTCCCACTTAGGACAGATATGGGGCCCCACACAGTACAGATATGGGGCTCCAGACAGGACAGATATGGGGCCCACACAGGACAGATACGGGGCCCAACACAGGACAGATGCGGGGCCCCACACAGGACAGATGCGGGGCCCCACACAGGACAGATATGGGGCTCCACACAGGACAGATGCGGGGCCCCACACAGGACAGATGTGGGGCCACACAAAGGACAGATACAGGGCCCAACTCTGAGAAAGCTGCACAACTGGACCCCGCTGCATCACCTTATACGTCACACTGTGCTCATTATCTTAGACAAGGCCAGCACTGTCATACATTTCATTAAGCAAGACAAACACAGTTTCTGCCATATGTCTGCAATAAGCCACCAGGCTTTTGTGGGTTTTGTGAATGGCAGTACAGTGTCATGGAACAGACGTTTCCCTCTCAAACTATTAATAGAATGGATTTCATGTGTCATTTCCTTTATCCCCAATGGATAAATTAATAATGTCCTTCTTCGTCATTCCACTGGAACTCCACCGACGTGTGGCTCCTGAGCCAAGCGGTGCATTGGGGGGTGGAGGGTGAGAGGAGGGTGGAGGCAGTGATCAGGATGAGCTAGGCCGAGGCTGTTGGCATGATATCTGCTCTCGGTTCTGTCTTTAATCTTCATTCCTCTCTAATGGTACATCGCTTCAGACTCTAATTAGCAGGCCATGTCCTTGCCAAACAAATCACGGCCGCGTCAGCACAGACGGGGCGCACTATGACGGACAAACCTGGTCTGCAGTGAAGCCGCCCAATTTCCTGCTGTCGTCATCTCCCGTGTCCTCTAGATAGTTCTTGTCTCACTCAGGGTCAGATCTAGCAGACCATCTACCCTAAGCAAACTACTTATTCAGGGTTTTTTTTTTTTTTTTTTTTTGGAAACTAGGTTTAGCTGTTGCTCCATTTCATTGCTGGAGTGTTCGTCTTATTTCTTTCCTTTTTTTTTTTAAATCACACAAATCACAGAGCCAATTTTGCTGGGCCAATGAGAAGGCCGAATCTGAGCGAGTTCCCTGAGAGCAGAGTGTGCCACTTCCTCAAAATGGACCAGGGTCACTACAGCAGCAGCAGGCGGGCGTCACGTTTGGGTGTGAGAGAGGCCACACAGGCGGGGCACGGGACCAGGGTGCAGCCGCGGGCGGAGGTGCATGAGCTGAACATGGAGGGATTTTAAGAGCCACTTGTAGAGAGCAGTAATGTAAAATGTTACTCATTGCTAATAATGGCTTAAAGCTGACCATGGATACAGGTAAAATTAATCATTTTTAAGATATTCTAGATCTCTCTATGTGTGTTAAACAAAACAATGACCCGGCTTTTTGAGCTACAGATGCCAACAGCTTTTGGAAGTCAGCTGTTTTTAATGACAACCTTTGTGTGTGGAGATTAAAATTCCTGCAGTGTTGCTCACAGCAATGGTTAATGTTACCTTAAGTATTTACTCCCATCAATGCTCTTTGTTACACTCCACTGTTATGATCGGTACATAATACAGACTTTATATGCAGACACTTCATTTTCATCACTATGAAGTGATGTCATCGTGCCCTGCATATAGCTCCACCGCGTGACCCTGCTCTGCCTTGCACTGCATCATCAGGCTTCTGATCACCTGATCAATTCACACCACTCTGATCAATTCCTACATGCTAAAGCTCTTTGCCGAGCTTTGCTACCAGTCTTTCCCCATTGTTTTCGGTTTTGTGTTGTCATACGTATAGGTTGCTTAGTGTAGATTACATAGTGTGCATCACTATGTGTGTTGTTCATTGATTATGCTCCCTGTTCGGCGTTTGTGTGTTCGGTGTCTCCAGCCGTAACCCCTCATCCTCCGCACATGCCATTTGTTGCTTGTCGTTTTCTCTTAGATCAAACAGAGGAAACAGAGACCAGTTTCCTCTTTGTGCTCATATGCCTCCTCTTCCTCCCAGAGAGGAGGTGATGCTCGGTATCTTTGCGAAACAAACACACCAAATGGCTTCCCTAATATGAGCTGTCCCTCGGGAGGGAAGCTCTCCAAACAGGCATGCGCGTGTGCGCAGCTTTCGGCGAGGGCGCAGCGAGGCTTTCCGAAGTGATTCTCACCTTGCATGAAAGAAAAGCTCTTCAGACTCCTTTCTAGGCCCTTTCTCTCACATCTGCTCCCATTTTCCCATCCGCTCCCTCCATCTCTGCTCATTCTCCACCCATTTCAGCCCTGCCGATGTTCCCGTTCCCGATACTCTTTGGTAATGAAACTCCGAAGGCATATAGCTCTCTCAGTGACACTGTTTAAGACAAATGTCAGATGGAATCTATTATACTATATCGGAAGCGCACTAAAAACAACTCCTAGGCCATCCCTGGTCTGCATATGGTTGGATCTTTATAAAGAGTCCCATTTCCATCTCTCGTGTTCATCTAAAAAGAAAATTGTCCCCGGGAGCCAGAAGGTTCTTGGGTTTCATATCTGTAGCGATGTGCAGAAAGTCATTTTAAAAGTCATCCTTGGTTCAGATCAGAATTAGGAGAGGGGTTAAAAGTTGAATCTCCAGTTGTGCTCTCATTCATAGGTGACCACTCCGGATGGTTTGAGATTAGGATGTGAGAACACCACTACCCACAAATCCATCTTCCCCCGTGTCTTACCCTTCATCTCCATGTTGGCTTTCAACTGTCTGTTTATTTGGACCCGTAGTTTTCCATATCGACCTCATCAATAATGCCTGCACACGGGCGACCGATGTTTACCCTGTCCGATCCATGATTGGACAGAAAATGTAAATAAGGTTTCTTGGCATTCGGTGGTAAATGTTGCGGCCCGGGTGGGACATACGGTTTGCTTGTGGGTGGGCTGTGATTTAAAAAAACCAAAAACGGATAAGCTACAGCAGGCATGGCGGAAACCTGATGCTGGTCTGCTTGTGATGGATGGATGGATGAGGTGCCAGATTGGAACCCAGTGGTTGGTTAATTCATTACTCTTCCCTACGTGATCCCACACCTTTCTGCCTGCACAGAAAGCCCGATTGGCCCGAATAAGAATAGCCAAGAAGGGCAGCTCCAACGCCTACCTCCAAAGCAAGCGGAACGGCCTCCTCAGTGAGCTGCTGGACCTCACGGTGAGTGAAATGTATATTTAAGTGCCTCCTTCAGGGCTGAAACTCTCCCTATAGGGTTAAAGCTCTTTGTCTGGGCTTAAAGCACTTCCTCGAGGCTCAAAGCTGCCAGAAAGCTCCAGAAAGATCTCCCCGCAGGGTTATAAAGGTCTCCCTCTGGGGTTAAAACTCTCTGGGGGTAAAGATCTCCAGACACACAGGAAAACACTATCAAGTTCGCCGTTGAACTGTCCAGTTTGGGTGTGTTGACACCTTGCACTTGAATCTGCCTACCGCAGAAGGAGAGGATACACTTTGAAGTGAGGAAACAGCATACAAAGGGTTACAGTAAACATAAACATACTGTTACACATCCTTGGCTACTCGTTCAACAGTAATTAGATTCCGTGTCCTGGATCTAACCTTTAAGGGGTGCTCTTACGCCCCCTGCCTGTGGCATCATTCGGCCATGCTCCTCGGATGCCCTCCTCCCGCGGCGCAGTCGCGGTGCCGCGCTGAACGCTAATAAAATCAGGTCGGATTTAACTCACACTCGTCTCCATCCTAATTAGAAGTGGTGCTGATTTAAAAAGAGCTTCAGTATCTAAGTGGAAAGGTCTCACAATCAGCCATTCCACCTGACCGACTCCTGCTTTTATTCTCCAAGAGCGGCACTCAAGATTAAAGCCCGCTGAAAATAATACCTCCAATTAAAGCTCATTAGCGCTCGATCGAACAGTCCCCTCCGCTCGCCCGCGTTCTGAGGTCTATTAAGGAGTCAGTGCTTCCTTTATTCCTGGATCTATGGGCAAAACAAACTGGGATGGCAGACAGCCAGAGAGGGAATGGGAAGGAGGGGGGCTTTGCGGAGCGGGGGTTGGGCAGCAGAACGGGGGGCGGTTGGGGGGGGGGGCAGAGGGTCAGGGCAGGAGGCAGCGGTCCCGTTTGCATGTGGCTCGCGTCTCCGTTTTGCGGGCGATTTGGGTGCGAGGGGGTTTGCCATGAAGTTGTCAGGGATTCTGGCAGTTGGAATTACAGGCATGTCATTCCCGGGAGCGCCGCGCTGCATGAGAGTGCGCTCAGGGAAAAAAAAGCTTCTGGAACAACGCTGTTCCACTTCTGCATGTTCCCTTCCCTTTCATGACGGCATCCTTTGCTGTTCTCCGCACGACACGCACACAAACACACAGTCCGACCCTCGAATTATGGAGTGACTGAGTGATGCTCTCACGGACTGACACAGTTCCAGGCACTGTGAACAGTGTCACAGGTGAATGTATTTTAAAATGTATGTAAGTGCTCCTTTATTGACTGAATTTTCAAACTATATATATATATACTGTGTTCAACATGGACAGTTCTAATACCTGTTAGGCAAATAACTGCATAGGAAGCACCTGTTTGTAAGATCTGCACTCTCCAGCCTCTGTTACAAATGAAACTTTATTGAAACGCCCTGTAGGTGTACAGTTAGTGTGTAGGACAGCTGTCGCCATACCCAGTTTGCGTTAGCCATCAGCAGTAGCTTCAGACCACAAGATATTCTTGGCTGGTGAACCACTCTCAGTCCAACAGTGATGCATGGATAAAAACCCCAGGAGCACTGCTGTGTCTGCAGACCTGGCCCACACATTCACTACGTCAGCGTTGAGAATGGACATCCACCCCAAGAGATATCGGGTGGGGCGGGATACTGCGGTCAGACACAGACCAGTAATATGACTGATGAGTTATGCATGCCAACAGATGAGCTACAGGCTGTAATTTTACAGTTCTAAATTAATAACTGCGCTTTCTAATAGCACCTCTAAGCTTGATTTACTTAATGAATCAGCCTGGGAGTGGGTGAGTGCCAGTGCCACACAGTGGGTGTGGATTAGTATAGTATTACACACGCCACACTTTGGTGTGTGTGTGTGTGTGTGTGTGTGTGTGTGTGTGTCTCAGGGCTCAGAGGAGGAGGAGCACGTGAATAAAACCACTTCATTACTGGAGAGCCAACATCACCACCTACTGCACTGTCTAGAGAAGACCACCGTGAGTGTGAACACATATACACACGCACACACACACACACACTCTCACGCACACACACACACACACACACACACACACACACATACACACGCACACACACACACACACACACTCACACACACACACACACACACACTCACACACACACACACACACACACACGCACGCACGCACACACACACACACACACACACACTCTCACACACACACACACACACACACACGCACACACACGCACACGCGCGCACACGCACACACACACACACTCACACACACACGCACACACACGCACACACGCACACCCACACGCACACGCACACACACACGCACACACACACTCACACACACACACACACACACACACACACTCACACACACACACTCACACACACACACACACACACACACACACACACTCACACACACACACACAGAGCTTCTCTGAGCCATCCATATCCTCACATAACCAGTCACTGATGCCCTGCTCCAACAGAGAAATGCTCTATAAAACACTGACAATGATGACTCTCAGTCTGGATAATACAAATGTATGCTTTGAATAGTGGCAATAGTAATAGCACGGAACAGGGTTGACTGAATTACTGTGAATAGGTAAAGAGAAAGAATTGTATTGCATTTCTCTCTCCCTATCTCTCTCTTTTTCTCCCATCCAGGCTCATGAGTTTGTCGATGAGCAGCTGTATGAGCAAAACTGTGTGGAGGGGGCGGTGCCGCTACAGAGCCCGCCCTCACGGAGCTCCTCCCTATCCAGTCACGACGGCGTCACAGGCACCTGCTGTACGCGCCGCTCCCGCAAGAGGATCCCACTGCCCAACGCCAGCCTGTCCACCACACACACGCACACACAGGGCCTGCAGGAGCTCAGTGCCATTCGCATCCAGTACGGAGATGAACCCAGTCTTGGTTCCAGGTCAGATTGGTGTAATACTCACTTTACACACTAGAGGGCAGTGGGTTGCGAGCGTATGTAGTATAAAGTGAAGTTTAAAGTGCACTCATCACTACAAAAATCCTAGTTTAAGTATTACACTACTGTTTTGGTTACTATCTAGCATTCAAAAACACATGTCTGTAATCATCAGTGTTTGGGTCAGCTATATTCATTACCATTTCCCTCAACCAACATAGACAATCGCTCAGACTTCATATTTGCAGGCTCATTTCTGAGTGGATTTGCATTATAAGAATTTTTAACATTTTTTGAGGAATCTGACCACAGGACTGCCAGCAGCGTTCCTCCTTTAACAAGGAAAGCTATTCTTATAGAGTTAACTGCTCTGGGGAACTCTGCTGAAGGTCCACTCTGTGCCACTCTGGTTCCAGCACTCGCTCCAGTCTCAACCTGAAGACCAGCGAGAGGAGTGGGAGCAACTGCCAAGGGCAGCACATCACCACGGCCATCATCAGCCTCCCCTCCCCGCCTGCCTTCCACCCGGACTCCACCGTCGTCCCACCCATCACCACCACCTCCAGCTCCAACGTCGTCAAGGTGTCGGCCCTGTGACCACGCCCCCTCGACGGGGGACGGACGGCGGGCGAGGCGACCGGAGGGGTCGGGCCCGGAGCCGACGCGCAGGGAGGACACTGTGGAGGTCAAGACGTGCACGAGTGCAGAGCGCACGGGACGGCGATGCTGCTGCAGGCCGGCGGACCGGCGAGGAAGCCGGCTGGGCCGCGGCCTGGTGCATGACTCGCAAAGCGTTTTCCGGATTTTCTTGTTCTTCTGAGCTGGTAGGGATTTTCTGGAACGTCGGACAAAGGTGCGCAAGCAGGAGGGACCGAGCGAGCGTGGAAGCGGGAGGAGGACGACTGCCATCCATGTAAAGTGTTTCGTTTTGGCCTGTCGTCGTCGGCCCTGACATGCACATAGTACATACAGAGATCAAAGTGGTTTTACATCCTGTGACATTCACAAGTTCCAGCGGGAACTGTTAGTCAGACATATGCTTATGTTTATGTGGGTAAAGTTACGCTGCTGTTTCGCACCCAACATTCAGTCAGATATTATTCTGCAGAGAGAGGCCAGCATTTCGCATTAGCACAGAAAAGCTCCTGTTTTCTCTTGCCAGAACGTTCGGTATGTCCTTCTGCTGACCTGTCTTCACATTTTCTTCTCATCCTCTTTTTTTTTTCTAATGATGCTGTCTCTTTTCTCACTCCCTCTTTGCTTTCATAGCTTTCCTGCCTTCTTTTCGGCATTTCTGTACTACACATTCAGTAGCTTTGCTCTGTACCGGCACAGTGGTTGTCATTACAGCCTTCAGTCTTACACGTAATGAAGAAAATGTAATGCCAGGTAGGAGCACAGAGCTCCTCGTAGCCGTGTCTAATGTGAATGTGTTTGTTCAGTGTGACCGTTTAGGTGATTAGTGATTCGACTGCTCATTGAGGAACCTTCTCAAACTCTCACTTCACTAAAACAGTTCTCTCACTGACATCTGACCATTCTGAACAGTTGTACCATTGATTTTCCTATTGGTGACCTAATATTGTTTTAATGGCCAAAATGTGTATAAGATTTATTTTGTGCATGCAGCAGCATGCTTTGGTGTCCTTGCCGTCCAGAAGTTCAGTGATTGGTTTGGTTTAAATTAAGAACTTTCATACCTTTTGTGTGAGCCTAGTATAACTATGTTTAAAATCTATTATCGGTTCATTTTCAGATCTGTGTTAGAGTTACAGTGCATCATTTAAAGTGTGTTTTTTTCTTTTACAAGATGACTGAGGAGAAGACACAATGAGGTCACAACCAGAAACCCAGAGCTGATCAAACGTTGTATTTGTTGAAATGTTTTTTTCCATCAGAATCCAACACATCCGTCTTTTTCATTGGGTTTTTTCTTTTGGAAACTGTTATTTGATGTCTGTTGTGTATATCCCGTAAGATATTGTTTCTAATTTATGACTTTGTCCTGTGAAAAGATCTAAGAAGCGTCTGAAAAAAAAACCCTTAAAACTGCGAATAACACGTCTCAAATTATTTCTCCATGGTTCTTTCTGGCCTTCCGCCGGCTGCCACGGCAGATCCCGAATCTCGTTTCTCTCCTAACAGCCGAAAAGGAACGGTGCAGTGTTCTGTGGTCACCTCTGCCCATTCATCGTGGGCTGGTGTCACTTGCACGACTGAAAGTCGTGATGCGAACATTGTTTAATCCAGTGAAGGGCTTCTGAAATGGATGGCACCGCATGCACGCACAGTTGGAACTGAAACTGCAAGGAAGAAATGTTTTAATTCAATTCATGAAACATGCATTGTGTTCTTCCTTTCCTCAGAATTTATTTCAGCTGACCACAGTTAGACATGAAATAAGACAAGCGTCCACACACATGCGGATGAAGATACGTTTGGAAGAGCCTTTGGAAACATTCGGCCGCTTCATACTAATTAGACAAGTGATTTTTCTTACAATGGGCTAGACTTTAATTAAATTGCTCTTCATAGGAAATGCTTTTTCGTTTCCAGCCAGGCCTGGCTGGTGTCTGGATTAAACTGGTTCATAATGAAATGTCATTAAGTCATGAGGAGTTTGCATATAATAGTTCTGACAGAATGCACATCCAGTAGCTACACTCCTGCACAGCAAACCTAGATAATATAGGACATAATAAGAGTTATCTGTACCTTCATCTGTTGAGTTAAACAACTGATGCACAGTAGCTTTGAAATGTCCATGTACATTAGAGTAGATAGACTGTTTTGTAGTTCTACTTTGCTACAATCATTAACATAGTTAATTTCGAGTATTGTTTTAAGTGTGTTCTAAATAGTTCCTTATGTTTTACCGTATTATTGTTTGTTTTATTTTTGCTGGTGCACTTGAACCAGCAGATGGCGCCATTGTTCTAAAGCGTTCATAAAAAAAACTAAGCTGGGCCTAAATTCCAAGACGACTATATTGACAGCAGTAAATGATTTTATTATGTATTTATATGCAAATATTGTTTGACTAGAACAGCCAGTATATGCAATGGTAATAAAAGTTTAAAGTATGAGGACAGTTATATATTTGCAGTCAGTTAATACATCTTGCTCAAAAGGACTTTTATTTTTACAGGTACGGTAAATGTACACAAACAAATAAATGTACATTGCCTAAAGCATGAAATTAATATTTAAATGACATTAGACCCATTTGCTACTCTAAATTCAGGTTAGTAATGTTACATTATATATAATTAATAATACAATTAGCTGTTTTAACTTCCTGAAACATCTTTTTAGTTTATGTTTATAGTTTATGTTTATAGTTTATGCTTATAGTTTATATGTTTATAGTTTATATGTTTATAGTTTATGTTTATAGTTTATATGTTTATAGTTTATGTTTATAGTTTATGTTTATAGTTTATATGTTTATAATTTATGTTTATATTTTATATGTTTATAGTTTATGTTTATAGTTTATGTGTTTATAGTTTATGTTTATAGTTTATGTTTATAGTTCCTCTTTCTGTCATCACTCCTCTGACTTTGTTTCTGTGCTTGTGATGGGTCAGTTATATTGTACTTCCCTTTGGATAAGAGTGTGTGTGTGTGTGTGTGTGTGTGTGTGGGTGTGGGCGGGTGTGGGCGGGTGTGTGTGTGTGCGTGTGTGTGTGTGTGTGTGTGCGTGTGTGGGTGTGTGTGTGCATGTGTGTGTGGGTGTGTGTGTGCGTGCGTGTGCCCCTGTCAAAGTTTTATCTTACCTCAAACTTAAACATTTCTATTTGCACCAAATTACGCTTTAACATGGAAAGGAGTTGCTCATTTCAGGGTTAACGAGCTAAAGGTTTAAAGGTTAAAGTATATGCATAGCAGTGTAACAATAAAGACATGATAAAGAACAATGATAAAGATAAAGTGTTGCTGTATTAAGTGAATGTGTGCAGGGGTAATATATTATATAGAAGAAAAGTCAAAAACATGATCATGTTAATGACCTGTTCAATGTCTTATCAACATCACTCTCACTTTCTGTATAGGAGTGCGAAAGCTTATCCTCTGGGAGTTGCCCGCGGAGTCCCAATAGAGGTATTTCCTTAGCGCGAATGGACCTTTTCCACAGCTTGCCCAGTCTGATTCATTCCCCGAGTGCTGCGCTCTTTCCTTGATTTTGCATGGGTTGCTAATTGCCCAGTAATTGCTTACGTTTCACGTCCCACAAAGCACAGTCACGGTCCCTGCAGTCAGTGCAGTATAAGTCCCAAATCCCATACAGACATGACATCACGTTCAACATCCATCAGGTTGTTTAAACCAGAACTGGTTCAGGGACAGAACTTTCATTTATATCTCTGTTCAAAACTTTGATATGCAAACCTTCAACACTAACCACAACTGTAAGAATCCTCCTGGATGAGCTACGCATGACATGCATGGTGGGTGGGACTAATACACACAGCTGGATGGTGGGTGGGACTAATGCACACCTCATAGATGGGACTGATGCAGACAGCTGCAGCTGGACAACACCAAGGCCTGAGGGTCAGTGAACGGGCCAGTAGAACATTCCTGCTGACTGGAGGTCAGCCTGGCTCTCTGTCCTGTCACAGCCATGGGCAGAAGGTCAACTTCCTGTCAGCGCTTGTATAGGGCAAAGGGACAGCTGGAAGGAAGAACTCACACAGCCACTTGGACAGCTGCAGGACAGGATGAAGATCCTGCTGGGATTATGCATCCCCTCCAAAGTCACTCTTGGTCCCGTCCAAGCACTGTGTTTCGAGTCACGTTCTCATGTAGTCAGCAACACAAAAAAAGAATGTTGCAATTTGGATCATCTATAGTAAAAAGCCTGAGTTGTACTTTTTTAAAAATAATTCCCTATTGTATTTTACTTTTCAAAACATCATTACATGTGAAACACACACACACACACACACACACACACACACACACACACACACACACACACACACACACACACACCAGAGCAAATCTTGCAACTCTCTACATTATGAACAATGGTTGCCAAGTCCCTATAAAACGCCTCTTAGTGTTTCTTTGATTTAACATTAAAACACCTCCTATATATAGGCTACATATGGACCCTGTCAGAGAAAATTTACAGTCAAATGGATCAGCTGAAATAGAGCCATTGTGATCTGCAGAAACTATAATTTCTTCATTATGTCTAGCTTCTTGAGTTTTGAAGTTCCAGCTCCTGTTTACTCTCAGCTATAATACTCATGTGTGCCGATGATAACTGAGCTCATTTAGATGGCATCAGGACAGCGAACAGGAGTTACAGAACTTTCTGCCCTGCTGAGATCAGAGGAGTCCGCCCCAAACAGCAGAAATGTCTTCACATATTCCTTCTAAACCATAACAATGGCAATTAATTATCACAGATCTCTACAAGCATTTTTGTTTGATTTTCTTTTTTAATATTTAGAGGCTCAGAAATAT
>NW_027658591.1:0-32009 GCF_041902795.1 Electrophorus electricus | reverse complement strand
TTATTACCACTGATGCATCGATACCAATCTGGTGCTGCATTAGAACCCTATTAATACTAATATATATATATATATATATATATATATATATATATATATATATATATAATATATATATCCCTTAATACTATATCTATATATAATATATATATATATATATATATATATATATATATATATCCCTTAATACTATATCTATATATATATATATATCTCCCTTAATAATATATATATATATATATATATATATATCCCTTAATACTATATCTATATATATATATATATATATCCCTTAATTATATATATATATATATATATATATCCCTTAATACTATATATATATATATGAAGAAAAGGACAGTGGTGAAAGCCATTTCCTTAGCACAGGCACTGGGGAAGATCTGCAGTCTACTTTTATGTGTAACGTTTTAATGTTCTCGTTGAGGTGATAATGTGCTTAAGAATTAGGGTTGTCTTTATGAAGGCTTTTTCTCCATGAAAGTTTTAATATTGCATGAATGTGGCTCAGATTTCCATTCATGGTACTGTTAAAGCTTTGTTTTAAAATGGAAAAATCTATATTTATTTTTAAAAAGTTATAATTATTTAATGTGTTCAGATAATGTGTTCAGATTGTGTTACAGCTTTTTAAAAGAATTTTTGGGGAGTCTTTTTTTTTTTTTTTTTTGCTTTGTGTTTTTACTCCTAGGACCATAATTACACAAAAAGCTTGAATTATACATTTTGTATTTGCATTTGATTGATATTACAGACATGATTACAAAAATGATTACAAAAATCATTTTTTGCTTGTTAAGATTTTTGTACCTGTTTTTAGAAAATGTTTCCTTGGTTACAATGGCATTTCAACTCAATAAACTGTTAAACAAATTTTAAGTGGACAGCTGCAATAGATAAAACGGTAATCATACGTAGTTTAAATTGTATCCACATTGTTGCATGGGAGATATTTCCTGGATATTGTTTAAGCTTGGTCTTAGCCTGCATTTTACAGTCTACATTAAACTTTTTTGTAGTCTGCAACTAAAGTGTTTTGCCGGTCTGCATAATTGGCCCTGGTAATATAATACAGAATGAAGAATACTGATAGGAGGATTCTTAAAATAAGTTGTGTTCACAAAGCAATAGCACTTAATTTCCTAATCAAAGGCAGTCAGTTCCAGTATTCTCCCTGCATGTTATCATGCTGAACTTGCAGGAGGTCCGCCCCCTGAATGATTCGACGAATCACAGTAGCTGATGTGATCAACATGTGACCTGCTGCTTGGAGTATAGTGGAGATCATTCTGAGGGCCTCTCTGTCAAAGAAATTAGGAAAGAATATGATATTCAGTTTGATATAGCTGACATTTCAATCATCTGGTCAGTTGATAAAGTAAGAAAAAAAGTATTTGCCAATTGTGTATGTGAAATCATTAGTGCTCTTTGGAACAAAATACAAAAATAAAATGCCTCTATTTGATTCCTATATTAGACTTATAATAGACTTATATTATGGAGACCCTGAAAGCCCTGGTTCAAAGGCACCATCAGTATGCCTTTTGCAGCTACATGTCTAATTTCCTTTTAATTAATAAAGTGTTATGTAAATTAAAATCCACCTACACAGTCTAAATGCATCAAGTAAGGAAATTCTGTTGGTAACTAATAACTATGCCAGATTACAGTGGTCAAATTTTATTTTATTTCCTTGATGATAAGGAATGTGAAAACACAGTAACTCCTGAAACCCTAACATAATAATGCATAAGTCATCCAGACATTTCAGGAGATTAACAGGTTTCCTGCAGCCCTCACCTGAGCACTTTCTTGGGCCCCAGGCACTGGAAGTCAGCACCAATGGAGTATAGTCCCTTGAACGTGGCCTTCACGCTCAGAGAGCCAAATGTGTCTTTTGGGCTCAGACGGTAAAGGTCAAAGGTCACCTGAGCAATGTCACGACCGGTGCGGGGTTTGCTGTCAGCTGGTTTGATGGAACCACTTCTCTGACCTAACTGCCAATAATAAATGTATACACACAACAGCATGCACTGTAGTAAAAAATAATATAATAATGTAACAGACTGGTTTGCACAGAATGTTAACTAAAAGGAAGACTGCTATATACACACACACATATACACTGACAGTATTCCAGCATGCACACATTAGAACACACATTCACACACTCATACGCATACCTACAGGATGGGGTCTCCAGGCCTGGCCTGGTTCCATGCCCATGAGAACTGTGTTGTCTGGCAGGGCCATGAGGAACTCATCTGAATCCACCTCAGTGCCATCCTCCTCACACACCAGAGACACCGGGGCAGGGACCAGCAGAGCGTGAGCTGCCTAGCCAACACACAACTGCCCGTGTAAGAACGTGCACACATGCCATATGTAACATATTGGGCAAAATACACCTATGCGACATTAAATTAGACAGATCCCAAATTTGTTCCTCTTCTCTGTTGTAAAAGTAATGAGGTTGATTATTTTTCTCTTTAAATTTTCTTTTTGAGGTAGATTACTGTGCTATCTTATTTAATTTAGCTTAATTAATTAATTTAGTACTCCAAAATACATATTTTCCACATTGTGAGCCCTTATTATTTGTGGATTCACTCACCTTCTTTTTTAGCTCCTGCAGGGTTGCTGCAGTGATTCCCTTCCTGATCACTCTGTTCCAGGAGCACACCCTGAATGGTCTCTGAGGGGATGACCACAATTGCCGAGACACTGACCTGAATGAGGTTTTAGGAGGCAAGAGAGACACAGACCTGAATGAGGTTTTAGGAGGCAAGAGAGACACAGACCTGAATGAGGTTTTAGGAGGCAAGAGAGACACAGACCTGAATGAGGTTTTAGGAGGCAAGAGAGACACAGACCTGAATGAGGTTTTAGGAGGCAAGAGAGACACAGACCTGAATGAGGTTTTAGGAGGCAAGAGAGACACAGACCTGAATGAGGTTTTAGGAGGCAAGAGAGACACAGACCTGAATGAGGTTTTAGGAGGCAAGAGAGACACAGACCTGAATGAGGTTTTAGGAGGCAAGAGAGACACAGACCTGAATGAGGTTTTAGGAGGCAAGAGAGACACAGACCTGAATGAGGTTTTAGAAGAGAAAAGAGATCAACTATGATGCGGATCTGATGAAGACTCATGAGAAACTCATAATAATATATTCTGCAATCAAAGTGTCCATCTTGTACTGAGCTTTTCTTTAAGACTAATTAACCTGTTCAAGATCAAGACTTTTTATAAGACTTAACACCTTACATGGCATGATTATTGCAGAACATTAATATACGAGCTTAAATAATTTGAAACATAATTGAAACATTTAACTTGGAAAAAAAAGTTAAAATGGCATTAACAGAACTCAATCTATTCACTGATTTAGAAAAACAAATACAATATAATCAGTAGCTTGCAAAGCTTAGTAATTATGGATGTACGGGGGTTGCTTGTTTGCTTTAAACCAAAAGCAGACTGTATAACAACCACTAAAAGTGCAATTACTTTGTCCATCAAGGGTACAAATATAGTAAATGTATGTACTAATCAAACCAAAGGAAATCTCAAAAGCAATGTCATCATCAAACTCACTTAATCAGTGAAGATGTTGTTTCCATCCTGGTGATCTTAGTGGTACAAAATTATTTTTGCCTTTCTAAATATCAAGACCCTGGATTATGCTTATAGGTGTCAATAGAAGTGAAATGGTGAATCTGTAGCCCAGTAAATGTGTTGTTTGGCCTGCCCTCAGGCCAGTTACGTGTGTGGACTTCGGTCTGAACTGAGTGATTCACTTATAGATGTCAGAGAGCAAAGTCCAGTAGACTATCTGAAAGTGCGTTGAGGGTGGAAGTTTAAATACCCTATGAACATAAACTGGATATAAACATACAGTACAGTGAGCCTAAAAATTGTATGTCGTTGAGACCTAGTCTCTATTTAAGACCTAAGAAAAAGTCAAATGGATCATTTTAAAGTCAGTTTTAAACTTGTTTTTAGCATTCTTGCAAAGAAGGGTCTGAAAATGTTAAGCTTTTTACACATTCATGAATAGCGTAACTGACTTGAAATTGAAATCGTTTGCGTCTGGATTTCATCCTGCATATTTGCGTTCTCGGAGTGCGGTATTGTGTGGTAAGCACACAAGATGCGTTCCGAGTGCGCAAGTGCGGTTATTGGAAAACGGAAAAGTGTGACGTCTTTCCGGAAACGGTATCAGCGTTTGTTTGGCGCGGCGCAAAAACAACGTTAGATATCATAGGTTAGCTAGTTAATCTTGTGATTTTTTAAAATATATTTTAGTGCACTAGCATTTAGAGCTCAAACTAATTATAAAGCTCATTAATGCTAGTACTCTAGTTAACCTAAGATAGTAGTCGCGAAATGAATTCTGTGAAACCAATGAATAACGGTAAGTCGACCTTTAAAATGGATAAATAGACTTGCCAAAGCCACCTGTTGTTCGATGCACCGCTAACGCTATCTAGTTATCTAGTTTTATTAATTGGCTAAACTGCAATCCACACAACTAACACTAGCTAGCTGGCTACCTACCTAGGCTAATTAGCGGCTGTATTAAGATAGCTATCTTAGGTAAATATATAGCTAATATCAATATAATAAGGTCGCTCCTTATATGAAAGCTAGCCCACCCATTAACAGATGTCTTATGTATTGTATGGTTAATAGATACCCAAGTTAGCTAAGGTACTGTCTATTGGTCGAGTCAAGATTGTGTGTATATATTAGCTAGCTACCCAGATTTGCCCTGCTTCAGAAAAACACGTTTGTGGTTACCCTTCTTATCAATCAGGTGAAACTTTACCAGTGGCTTCCCTTCGTCTCTTGGCCCCGCCCCTGAGGCTCGTCTCCGCGGCGGTGTGGAAGGTGATGCAGCAGCGCGACGTGATGCATTACGGAAGGCTGGAAGAGTTCGTGACGTCAGTGTCAGAGACTGTACCTGGGTTGCTAAGTTACAGACATCAGGCGAAGCTGACTGTGGGTCTACAGGCAAGGGTGAGTTTGTGGCGTTTTGTGCCGTGATTTTGGGGAATGGAAGATCCCAGTGCTTATCTTGCATTTTTCTTCCCATTTTCCTTCCCATACAGACATGCATGTTTAGCTGTGGAATATCTGCTTGTCCAATGGCCTGATGGTCTTTTCTGACTTCAGCCTACTGTGATTTGAGTTGCACCATGAGTGTTTCTCTACTTCTGGAGTTGCTACATGAACTAGCATAGGAATTTGATATAATATTTCTCTAGTTAAAGTTTTTATATGGATTTCAATCATGAAGCTGATCTGAGGTTTTCTTTCTTTAGCTGATACTTGAGCAGCTCCATGCGTCCCAGTCTCCTGACCCCGAGTTAATTCTCTCCCATCTGAAGAGACTGTGTGCTCCTTCTCTGCCCAAAGGGAAAGTGAGTGGTCTCTAGTTTCTCTCTTTCTCTTCTCTTTTCTTTCTTTCGCTCTGGGATACGATATGACATGTATGTTTTGATAGTTCCCAGCCAGTAAATACTGTTTGCCATCTGATCCAGGGGAAGGATCAGAAAGTGGAGGTGGCTGTGAGGAACTTCCACAGCCTTGTTCACACTCTGATTAACAACCCAGTGGGAAGACAACGATTCTTCCAGGTGAGAAAACACTTGGTGCCTCTCTGCATTCCCTGTCTGTTAGGACAATTCAGTGGGTTTAAATCTGGCTTTGCTAAATTTTTAGGTTCTCTCTACACTGTTGGGTTTCTTTGATTTTACCTTACACTTGCATACAAAAACACACTTATATACATACTTGCATATGAACTTTGTTTTGATTTTGCTTTAATCTGCTTTCAGGAGGAGTTTGACTCTCAGTATGGGCCTCAGTATGAGGCTGCTCTAGAGAAGCTGCTGTGGGAGTTTCTTACCAGACTGGACCAGCTGCTTCCAGTCCCCGACCTCACTCAGGTTGCTTTTATCATGTTTCCTTTAATCAGTTGTGCAACTGGCTGACTATTGATTCATACTTGTCAGTCTTCAACCAGAATTGAAAATTACCACAGTGGTTCCTGGTTTTTGCACATTTGTATCAGCTACTGATTGTTGATGATGCATACAAAATAGTCTAATTCCTTGTACTTATTTGTTGAGTTTTACTAAAAGTGTTAAATTGCAAACAAAATTATGCCTTTCTGCAGTTCAGTTCTGAGAAGATACTCATTTATGCTGACCTAAGACTAGCTTCCAGCATTTTAGAATTCTACCAGATTACCATTTTTTTTATGTCCAATTGTGCAAGGCTCCACTAAATGTGCAACTCTGCATGGAGTGGTAGTACACTAAGTATTCTGCACTTAACTTCAGCTGGTTTCATGTTTCAGACTGTGTCGTGGCTCACTGGTGCCCCTGCAGTTCTGGAGGAGTGTGCACGTGCTGCTTCTCAACCACAACTTCTCAGGACTCTGCTGCAGCATGAGAGGTGCCTGGGGCACTTGGACTCAGCAGGTGATTGCAGTGATGATGTGACTGTTGTGTGTGACATCAAAACATTTAGGTAGGACATGCTGGCCTACTGATTTTTCTCACTTTTTTCCCCTTTGTCTGTATCCCCCACCCCCGCGACACAATTTTTCCCCCTATTTTTGTTTTTGCCACTCGTGGACGGATACACCCGCAGCATCTATTCCTTCCTCCACTGGGGATTCCATTTTATCTTCCCTTTCACTACCTCCTTCTGGCAGAGTAAAGCATGCATCCAACCACTTAAGATCTACTACAGCAACAAATATGGTCCCAAGTCCTGGTCCATCAACACAGAGATCAAATATTATGCAAACCAGACAAACTGCACGACAAATCACACCTGTTATTGGCTCGATATCTAGTAAAGACCTCCCACAAAGCACTTCAGCCAGTGACAACATGGTATCCATTTTGGGACAGGACAGTGAAGAAGAATTGATAAGTACAGAGGTTTCGAGTTACACAAGGGTAAAGTCATGCTCAGGTACACAGAATGAGATTTTAGATAATGGTCCCAAAGAGGAACACGTTGGGAAGATTCTCTTTACTGTAATCAGTCAAACATCGGCAAGCAGTGAAGAGGAAGATGAGGACGAAGGTCAAGTGAGAATGGTGACAGGAGGAAGGAGGAGGAGTGTAGCCTCAAAACAAAAGAGGCAGAAAACCAAGAAGGAGCTGCATGGAGACGGGAAGAGTAGAGGAGAAGGGCCCAAAGACAACAGTAAGACGTCTGCAAGAGCAACCCCAGACAGCAGGTCACAGGAAGACAGTAGCCTGCCTGCTATCATTGCTTCCTGTATGAAGTTTCAGCTTCGAGTCGTCATCCCGCGACTGGATATCACAGGTGCCACTCAGCCTGTACTGCTGAAAGCTGCGGTCAATGAGGAACAGGCTACAAAGTCTCCAAGACACCAAGCCATCAGGAGTGTGTCTAAAGAGAGAAATGGTTACAGCATCAACCGGAAGAGGAAGCTCAGTTACACATCGACCCCTGAAAAGGACTTGACCAATGTGATCAATAAGCAGTGAGGGGAACGTCACTCTTGAGTGTTGTCACTGTATTTTATGATTACTATGTTTCAGATAACAATAAATAAAGGACTGATTAATACAACTGTTTTGTCTTTCTCTATGATGTTTCAGTGTTGTATCCCAAATAACAATGATTGCCTTTTTTTCCATGTAGAACCTGTGCTGGGTCTCCTTGCATCCCCTCTGTAATGCCTATAAGGGTGGAGAGTTCAGGTAACTTGAGTATCCACATCAGTTAAAATCTCTGATCCAGAGATCAGAAAACTTGGAACATGTGATTTGGACATTTTCAGATGTTGTGAATGACTTGAGGCATCCTTAACAAAGCTTTCACTGTTGTCATGGAGAATACTTCCCCAATTAATATCTATCCATCCGTCTTTCAATCTTTATAAAAAAACAAAACAAGTCATTTTAAAGATCATTTGTTGTAGCTGTTAATGGATAGATCAGTGTAATACTTCTGGTAGGGTAGTGTAAATGTTTTTTTTTTCAGGTTACAAGTTTGTTGCTGTTTTTTAAAAGTCACTGTAGGATCAGAAATGATCAATTTCCAATGAAACCCGTCATTCTCAGTCAATTCATTAAGCATAAATTAAAGTTGCATCTTTTTTTTCTGGTTTCCCTAATTTTAACCTCTCATTTTAGCAAAGTCAACTACAGTCCATAAATAAAGAGCTTAAACTGATTTGACATTTCTTTTACAGTTATAAAAAACTGCAAACGTCGAATAAGAGGCATGTTTATTTTTCATTGTACTCAGCTACTGTTGACCAATCTACCCATATTCCTTCAGACAAAGACTCTTCTCCAATTCAATCCACTGATGACATTATTATTGATTCAGAAGATGAAGCTATTCAGAATGTGAAAGGAAGGGTAAGTCCTTGGTTGTATAAAACACTAGTAAAATATTAATACAACACTAAGAAAGTTCATAACTTCACATCTCTGATGGCGTTTGTTTCCTTGCAGCTGTTTAAGAAACGCTACTACAAGACAAAGGATGACACTTACATTCCCACCTTGTATGAGTTCTGGCATCCTCCTTTCTTCCGCCGTGACCTGATGTCTCCAGGGAATGGGAGCAGATGAGATTCCTTTTAATGGATGTTCAGTTATTACATATGATTTAATATTTTAACAAGGCGTGCCATTACTAACAGAGCCTTTTATTTACTTCATTCCGGTGCTGCTTGGTAAACATATAGCATTAATCATTGCCTGCCGTAATCCAAGCTTAAGGTATATTGATTTTAAACAGCTATTATGGAGTTGTCTTTTTTTTTGCACTTTCAGGTACATATGGTATATTTGTATTCAGAACAGCAGGTATTTTGCTTTATAATACTAAACCTTTTTGTTTGTTTTCCAAAAGTTGCATACAAGAGTATATACATTTTACTTGTGTGATGCATAAAGAGTAGTTTTACTATAGACATTATGCTGGATACTACCTATATAAAAATCTTAAACAATCTATGAACTATAGCCTAATAAACTTTTGCTTACATAAGTATGGTCTAATCAGTTTATATTCTGTAGTTAGAAATTCATTTTTATTGTTTATTGACAAAACAAGAAGCTAAAAATGTGAAAAGGTTTAGCTTGCTAGTTTCACATTGTATGAAAGATTGGACATCTGAAGTTTTCATCTGTGGCTGATGGGTAGTTGCATACAGGTGATTCCTGGCCCTTTATCAAGCCTCTTTCTTGTGCAGGTTTTTTTTTTTTTTTTTTTTTTTTTTTTTTTAACTTGCCTGTGCAAACTCTTACAGTCTGCAGTTCATGCCACCTGTGACAGTAATAGTCTCTCCAGTGATATATGAGGCATCCTCTGAACACAGGAAAGTGATCACCCCCCCAATGTCTTCCGGCATCCCTAGCCTACAAATGAGAACACATTATAAATCATTGTCTGTCAGGGTGTTCAGTAAGGTTAAGATCTTAAATGCAATACAACAATACAATGAAGTATGAATATACAACCAGTCATAGGTGATCTAGCTGTAGAATTCTGGAATTTAAAATCTCTGACCCACAAACCTAACTGTTCCAGCTACAACCAAACATAGCTATGTCATAGCAAGCAAAATGGATACCTTTTAATGCTGAGTAGCTTTAGAAACTCATTTGCCACTTCTTCACTCTGCCATAACTGCAACAGCACAAGGTTTCATTAAACGAGCACAGTAACATATTTACTTGGAAGATGTGGCAACATAAGGTCCGCATCACAGAAATTAAATCTATTCCTCGGCGTATGACCGGGGGGCGAGAGATAGGGGAGGAATCCTCACTGCAGCACTGAAGCGCGTCTTGATGATTCCTGGAGCCACACAGTTGACTCGGATGTTACTTTGAGCGAGTTCAGGGGCGAGGGCTTGCGTTAGGCCCAACAGAGCAGTCTTACTCACGCTGTATGGACCCAACCCCTAATGACACACAAAGGTCCTTAGTTCAGGCATTATGAAACTGAAAAATAAGTGTTCAGCCATTTAGCCAGTGGTGCAACATGCTAAAGCTTAACTTTGTTTTTGGCTTTTTAAAATCTTTACATCATATTGAACTTCTGGTCCTGCGCTCACCTGCATTGGCTGGTACCCTGCTACTGAGGACACAAACACCACTGAGCCACCCCTGAAAAGTAGATGACTGATCAATTGTTACAGCTGCTCTAGGATCTTTTAAAACAATCTTTTTAATCTGAGCATTTTATGATTTCAGTTTGTTCACTCACCCTCTTTTCACCATGTGAGGAAACACTTGTTTGGTCAGAAGGAATGCAGCTTTCACATTCACATCTAATATCTTTGGAACATATCCAGAAGCACATGAATAAGACTATATTTCTTATGAATGTAAAATACAACCAGCAACAAAACATGGGCTCAGATTAAATCAAGGGTGGCCCATTTAATTTTTAAAAATTTCATTGGCTGAATAGTGTCTATGGACATGTTTTTCAAATCTACGGGAGTATTGTGTTGCACCTTGCTCCAGACTTCATCTGTGGATTCTAAGATGTTTCCAAAGAAAGGGTTCACGGCTGCATTAGAGACAAGGATGTCAATACCCCCACACTGTTCCACCGCCTGAAGAAAAAGGGTATGGTTGATTTCTTCTCCGAATATTAAAAAGTGTAGCATTTCTACCACCTACTTATTTTGGAGGAAAAACACATGAGCTCACCATGTTGACAAGCCTCTCTCTGTCCTCTCTGTTCCCCACATTACATGTGGTACCAATCACTTCAATGTTCTCATTGCGTAACAGTGACACCGCTTTGTCAACATTGGCTTGCCGACGACTGCTCACGACAACGTGAGCTCCTCTCTTCCCTAGTGCCTGTGCTGCAGCCAAGCCGATCCTGAAAATCGGGTTATTACCTTGCTGTTACCCTGTGGTCTCTCAGAAAGGTGATCGATTAATACATCTGTGGTTACCACATGATAAATTGACTAACTTGTTGGTCAAAGGTATAGTAAACCCCTATGTGACTGTAGAAGGTGAAATTTTGTACCCATCTGTGGATGCAGTAACTATGGCAACTTTTCCCGAGAGGCTGGTGTTGGACATCATTCTTCCACCACTGATGGGACTGGCTATAAGGCTTTTAGTTATAGCTCTCAACATTACCTTGAAATAATTATAGAAAGTAAATATTGCAGTGTGATATTAGAAAAACCTGTGACTTCTTTAATGACAGTTACACAATGACATAGTTGAATATAGTTACACAGTTCACTTCATAATTATTTAAATCCATGGACATTTATTTTTATTCAGCTCTCCTCAAGACCTCAGCACATTATTGCACTTTAATAATTATAATATTGCTAGGTTATATAGCTCAAAATCTGAAAATGTATTGTTAGACAAACCTGTCTACCCTTTTCAGAGTAATACCTAGCAGTTCAGCAGTCTAGAGTTCCTTAGCAATATATTTACTAGCGTTATGTAATAAAGTACAAAGTTGAAACAAGCATACAAATAACAATACTAAATGCTATAAGATTTTTGTGCAGATGTGCTTCATGAACTATGGTTAGCATTTTATTCCGTTTTTTAAATAAAACGTGCTGATAAACTGATTCAGACTGACCAGTAGGTTATCTGGGTTAAAGGCAGCAGCCATACAGTCAAACGCTTTATAGCATATGAAGCGTTCATACATTGCTCTAGTAAACAGAGGAGCCTGTTTTTGCACTCAGATTGAAGTTAGTCAGAATGATTTTACGATTATGCATGTCTTGGAAATGCCTCGACTTAACAACAAACTTACTTAGCATGTAAACATAAAAGGCTGGACCTTGATGAATTCAACAAATATAATTTTGTTGCCTACTTTCTATACGAGTGGATAGAATTTACCTTAACCTCTGTAGCAACCGGGAAAGCTTCTGAAGTGTCAAGTAGGTTTGGCTTTAATATTAACTTCAGTCAGCCATATTTGCGGATGTTCAACTGAACGCCTTATAACTGATTGGCTACCAGTCGTTTAGTGCCCTCCTTACTGGTGACTACGGTACCGAATTGAAATCTGTTATTGAATCGGTTTTCAGCTTTTTCATGTGATTTTTTTATACATTGAAATGCATATCTTTCTATATTTGTTCCTTACCTTGTTATATTTTCTAAATTAATCAATCTGAGATTATTGTATTTTTTACTTGTTAGTGGGTCTCAGACCGATCCATGGCTTCTGTCACTCAGTGCTCTCAATACTCAGTACTCTAAAACTGAGTTTGAAATAACGTTCGTAGAGTTCTAGGGTTGTTGTGAAACATAGCAACCATCTTAAAACTGTTAGCAACGCAGTTAGCCAGCTATCTAATACGAAGTGAGAGGCGTAGACACAGCTCTTAAAACTGCCATATTCCTTTTGTGGTTTGTTTGTTTTTCATTTTGTGTGATGCATAAGTAAACGTGATAATTCCGCACATTGGTAATATTAAAATTTTGCTTCACCCAAACTACCTGGTAAAAGAAACTATCATTAGGTGATTGATTTAGTTATCTGACTCAAGCGAGCCACCCGGGTAATCTGTTCAACGTGTTATCCAGCTACATAGTTAACTGGCTAATATGTACGCCAGTACCCGATCTGTTGTAGCTAGCTAGGTAACCTACCGCTACCTTGCTAAGTTAATCGTATTTTACAAGTCTGACCTACTAGTAAAAGACTATTGTTTCTGTAGGATTAGGTAGCCAAATAGATTAATAAACAGTTGGTATCCTGAAAACAGCCATCGACGATCTTATGAATTCATGAGTTGCTCTTCCTCATCTCAAACAATACATTTTAAATGTCTGAATTATTTATTGGTCTCTTTGTGTTTCATCTTAGTTTAGGTCGAAAAGACCATTCAGTCTCATCCTATGCATACAAAAAAGTTAATTCAGTCTGGTCCTATGCATCTCAACTCTGATTTTCTTTTCCTCTTTCTAGACATGCCAAGAGACCGTGTTTCCTTAAACTCAGAATCTCTGGAGGAAGGTAAATTGTTTATTATTATTACAGATTATTAAAAGCAAAAAAAGAATAATTATAATTTGGAATATTTAAATATCCAATTTCTTTATTTATTCATGGAGTCCAGGAGCTAATGGCATCACACTGCATGAAATACAACTACAGAACATAGAAGGTAAACCATGCATGGGACCTAGTATTAACAAAACAATGTATTGGTAGAAAGTATCTAATCTCAAGGCCTACGTTTAGTCTTTTTTTAGACAAAATTATACTTTACACATGTAATAGAGAGTTTTCTGGTACTGGCAGCTAATAGTGAAGCCACAGTCACTCTGCGTAGGAGTACACTCACATTACTCAGCTTGGCTACTGCTGTCACAGTACTTGCTCTCCTGGGTGGCCTTATTGTAACTGGTGAGTGGAGAATTTGTGTTTTAAAATACTTATTTAAAGATAATTAAATAAACTCTTATAAACCCCATGGGCAGCAAACAACTTGATTATCTGTTTTATTCTGTTGTTTATCAGGTGATTTTCCTGTGTCATATTGAATAACTGGGAAAATAACTACTTTTTTCACTTTCAACAGCATATAAATTAACTGAAATGAGTAATCTTCTTAATCCAGGTGAATATAATTTTTCAGTATTTGATGAACCATGTAGAAACATGTTTGTTATTAAATATATGTGAGCATGTTACCTAGATGTACTGTCATGTAATGAGTAACAATTCAGACTTGTACAATGCAGATGTATTCTCTTTTATCTTTATGTAGTGGGTACAGACATAGCTAACTACATCTGCTCATGTAGCTTGAATATATAAAGGATATTTTTGCATGTACTCCAAAAGAACAGTTTTATGTCAGTTGAGAAGTGTTTTAAAGATATCTTGCTCTCTTCAGGTTTGACAAAAGCTCACAAGGAGTTTCCCAGTCTGTCGAGTAAGTACAGTTGAATTTTGTTGTTGTTGTTTTTGGTTGTTTGCATATTTGTTTTGTTGTAATCAACATACTTATATAGGCTATGCTGCTGTCCCTTGTAATATTCACTCTTGAGTGTTTTATTGCTTTCTGCCTACTGAATGCTGCTGTTGAACTATTTATCATATGTATTCCCACAGGAAAAGAAGGCATTGTTCCAGAGGAAGGTAAGAAAATGGTCAGTTTCAGATAGACTAAAAACCTTTGCACAGATTTATGGCATCTGGCTGACACTTTTACCCAATGTGACTGTAAACAACTTGAGCAATTCAGGGTTAAGGGCCTTGCTCAGGGGCCCAACAGTGGCAGTGGTGGGGCTTGAACCAGCAGCCTTCCGATTACAAGTCAAGTACAGGAATCACTGAGCTACCACTGCCCTGCACAGATGTTAGCTTTGTTTACAAGTGTCTCCTAATACTAACATGCCCATGTTCTTCTTTCTTTAATAATGAATGTTAAATGTGGCTAATTCTCTGACTTCTAAATTTTTTCAAGAAAATCAGTGTCTTCCGAAGAAATATTCCATAAGTGCCCTGGAATATTTGCATAGTTCTAGGTGTGCCATGGTGCCATGCTCTAATAATTTGCGATTTTCTCTGCATCTTTACAGTGTGGAGATGGATTGTGGCAGTTAAAGGTACCGTGACAACTCATGTACAGCTCATATACATCCCATGAACAAAGAGTCTTAATAATGAGTTTAATAATGAGCTCCAAACCTTCTCCAGAATGTCTTGAGTATTTCATTTGAGTTGAATAAAATCTCTGTGCTCCTACTTGAGGGTCACCACTATGTTGTTATAACATTACAAAGTGAAACCTGTTATTTTAACAGTCATGCAAGACATGCTGCCATGAACAGAATAGCCTCAGTATACATGGCCAGTAGTAGACTAAAAGGTCAGCCAAGGGCAAAGCAGCCAGAGACGTTGGTCTCTAACAACTGTTCTTGAAGTGATCATCATTCTGCATCCATGTTACTGAATATCTGTATGCTTGTTTACAATTTCTCAACAGCTGATATGACTTTTAATGGTCAATCAGCTAACTCACTCCTCAGAGTGAGCAGCACTGGCAGAAGTCTCTATCAAGCCTCCCCGAGCAGTCCCCCCCGGCTCCCGACAGCTGAGACCTATCTGACGTGTATCTGTGTCTCATCAAAGGTCGCGCTGAACACAAGGTCCTATTTTGAAGTTGAAGTGACACAGATCATCTCATGGACTTTGGGGTTACGTACGCAATCCTTTGATGCAGATAACAACTATGATTCAGATCCTGCTGGTGGCATCTGGACAATTGGTTCAGCAGATGGTAAAATAGTAATTAACGATGGTGAGGCCATCCCAACACCTTATGCCACTCCCAGTAGACTGGGACTGTACCTGGACTACAAACGCGGTCAGCTATCCTTCTACGATGCAGCCACTAGACTTCATCTACATACCTATCTGGCAACCTTCAGAGAAAAGCTTCTTTTTTATGCAGCTGTTCAGGTTGGAATTGAACAAATTCAACATGCATTAATGTCTTTTTAATTGTATTTATCTGATGAATACCACTGACAATGTTTTTCCTTAATAAATTAAAGCTATTTTAAATTAAAGCCAAATCCTTTGTTAATGTTAAACAAACCTGTTATACATAGTGTAATATAGAGTTCTTACTACTATGGAAAACTTTAAACAGAACCATTTGGGAAAATTACATGTTTCCAGTCTAATATTTATTCTAAAATAACTTTTCGCACAAAAATGACCAGATTTTTGCTTAAGCGCAAAAATCACCAGAGCTTCAGAACTGTCACGGAAATGCTGCATAGGCAAACTGGTTTTCAGTCATTTTGAGGCAGAATTCTGAAATACACATCAGGTGCAATTGTGTTCTGCCAAGCAAAAACAGAGGCGTATTGTAAAATCACAAATAATATCACAAAGTGTATTCTAAAAACGGTGCCATACGTTTTACTAGTCCAGAAACACAGTAGTATAGATGTATAAATATCTAATATACTGCTTATCCAACAACAGTGTGTACGTAATTATTTTTATATGATTTTGTAATTTAGGTAAATTGTCTTTGTTCATAAAGTTGTCCATTAGGGGGCAAACTTTCTGTGTATTCAGTAGAGTAGAGAAAGGGGGAGCGAACATTTGCTTTCGCGACTGTAATTCAAAACCGAATCCCCCGTATGTATCCTATAGAAGGCCAGGGTAGGGCGAAGCGAGAATCACGGCAAATTAAGCACAAAAATAGCAGTCGTCCCAGCCATACTGTTTCCACGAATATGTTTTCTTTCCACATCACTTATTTTGGTGGTGTACGCACAGCAATGTGACGGTAAGACGTCAGTTTTCTTTATTTCGGACTGATTTTTACCAGGGCACTCGAGGTTATAACGCCGAAGTCTTTGTTATGAAAATAAAATACATTTGTTTAGAAATATTATTGCTGAGCCTAAACACTCATGATACATCTTTACATTTGATGGGAGTTCTATTGTTAATTGTTGAAATTTCCGCTAGAGTTTGATATCCATTTGATATCAACGTAATAGCCTATGTTGTAATGGGGTTTCTGGGGTAGAAAACGAAACGTGGCTCAACAGCGTCAAAACCCCAAGGAGAATAATTCCATGAGCAGGTTAAATATGAATAAATTCTTCATTATTTTAATACCAGGTTGTCCTATAAAATGAGAGGGTCCGTGCATGAATCAGTCTAGTTATGAGATGGCAGTTTTAATGACTAACAAATCGCTAAAGAGAATATGCATCTTTTACGACTTTTACGATTTTTTGTCATTAAAGCGATTTCTCGACTTTAGCCGGAGAGTGAAATTGTTATTATTAGTTATTAGTAACTAATAAGATATAATTACTAGGAAGGTTGGGGGTAATTCAGCTGGGGGACAGTAAATGCTTTACAGTCATGGTTTAGATCTTGTTTGTTTTAGCTCTACTGTGAGCTCCCTGGTTAAACTGGTTTTTTAACCAAAGAAGCTAGACTGGAGATCCTGACAAAGTCAATATCGTGAACATGGGGTGGAGATTGAATAAATGATGCCAAAAGTTGAAAATTATGAAAGCATCAGTAGACCTAAACGTTATTTCAATTCACCAGGTTCAACGTGGGAGAGAACTCTGCGCAAGACCATGTGATTCACAAGAGGCTAAGAAAACTGACCAAAATGAGAAGTCGACTCTTTTGGATGTAAGGAAAAGTCAACCTGCCATTGGTACAGCCAAATTAAAAAGCTCGGGCCTGGCTTCTGTGCACATGGGATACAGTGTTCACTGAACGGGACAAAGCTTCAACCAGGAACCAGCACACACCCCGCCTGAGCATTACCACGCACAGCTGGTGGCAGTCATGTCCCTCTCTGTAAGTGTGCATGCATGTTCTTGATCATACTACCTTAAAGATCTGCCAGTGTGACATGTAAGCACTCATATTTAACATTCACCATTGTAAATCCTCTGTTGTACAGACCAGTAATTTTAAGTCCCTCTGGGAGAATGGAGGAGGAGCATTTGGGGCTCAGCTTGTCCCAGAGTAGTTTGTCCCTCAGGGAGAGAGAGAGAGAGAGAGAGAGAGAGAGAGAGAGAGAGAGAGAGACAGAGAGAGAGAGAGAGAGAGAGAGAGAGAGAGAGAGAGAGAGAGAGAGAGAGAGAGAGAGGTACAGGCTGAGCGCATGACAAAAGAGCCTGAAACTGAGGGACAGATGTTGAACCCCTCCCCCACTCATTTTTCTCATGATCATCTGTTCTATATTTCTCTGTTTTCTCTGCCTCTATTGCTCTCTTTTGATCTCTCTCACTCTGTCTTACCTTCTCCTACTCATTTACTTATTTATTCTTTGTGCTGTACTAAAGGACAACCAACGTAGCCACACATTACTGTAAAGTTTCTTATGGTTAGGTGTTGGTTCCCAGCCATCAGAAAAAAAAAAGCTTACTATGCCTGTAGCAAAATAAACTAATTGACTTAGTCATTGCTAGTAGCCCTCACCTGTTTAGCTAACACATGGGTGTTTGGCAGACAATGTCACTGAGCAGCCATAAGATATTATAGTCGATTAGCAAACTAAAGGATCACTACAGACAAGAGTGGATATGAGGCATAATATCTCACCGAGGTTTATATGTCAGTTCTGTCATAGAAATTCCCTGAGTGTTTTTAAAACAATGTTAAAAACTTGCATGTCTAATATGAACAAGAATCTTACATTACATTACATTTACATTTACATTAACAAGATTCTGCTATTAACCTTTAAAATGAACCCTTTCCTGGCTGTGCCCTCTGAGGAGTAGATATAGGGTTACTATTCCATCTGTTTCAGAAACTGTTTTTATTGCTTGGTCATGGCTTCCAGCTGTCTGATTTTGCCAGATTACCTGTCAGTTCACTGTTATACAAAGAAGAAAACAAGGTCATTTTTAATCTAATGCATTTTTGTTTATGAATTCTGTCTAAGGACAAACAAGTATACTGTAATGCTAGTATGTGGTATATTATCTAAAATGTTTTGGCTTGGTTTGATTTTTGTCTGGTCCTAGTAATATGATACATGGATTAGCTGAGGCAGCATTTATTTGGGTGAGATCTGAGTTTTTAGCCATAGAAAACATAATTAGCTGGAAATGTAACTAAACTGATCTTGAAGCTTTTTAAATGAGAGTGCATTGGAGTTAAACTGGATCGAATGGAGTTATGAGTGGCACTTCTAGTATGTGGGTGGGGACTGATACCGCTGCTCTGGTAGCTGTCTGAACCCCCACAGCCCACCACGAGCTCCAATTATAACGTCACTGTTTAGATTCTTTCAAGTTTCCAGATTTTTTTTTCTATATATTTTTGTATGATTGTTGTTTAATTGCCTGGCTATTTGTTTAGCTAATTTAGTCTGAAATTAAGATTTTTTTTCATTTAGAAAGGCTATCTCTCCACCTTTTTGTGAAAAATTATTAATTGAAATATTCAATTAAAATCACCATCCAGTTTACCCCTCATCTATCTTTCACACAACAACACTTTCATTCTCTCTCTTTCAGACGGTGCTAGCGAAGGCATTGTTTGACAATGCTGCTGAAAGTCCAGAGGAGCTGGCATTCCGGAAGGGCGATATCCTGATGGTTCTGGAGCAGGAGCAGGAAGGGGGACCTGGATGGTGGCTCTGCTCTCTTCATGGTCGCCAGGGTATTGCCCCCGCAAACCGCTTACGCCTCCTGCAGACCCTCCCTGTCCCAGCACCTGCCCTGGGCCCAGACACCCGTCGGACTCCTAGCGTGGACTCGGTTTACCTCTCACCAGGGCAGCAGACCCGCACCAACGGGCTGTGTGTGGAAGATGCAGATGGGGTGTATCTGTCGCCTCCGAGTCTGGGAGATGGAGTGTACCAGAGTCCTGGAGGGGCATCAGGCCCAGGCAGACAGGGGGACCTCTGGCAGGCTGAGGGCAGGCGGCCCCGCTCCCACTCCAGCTCAGGCCCCAGGCTGCGACCTGACTGGCCAGAGATGGGGGCGGAGGCGCGCCCACGGTCGCCCTCTCTTAGAGGCCGTGGAGGAGAGGCAGGATCGGTATACCAAACCCCTGCCTCTCCTGCACCATTGGCAGCACGGTACAGATCTCAAGGTGCCTTGGTCTCAGAATCGGTATACCTTACTCCCAGTGCCGTAGCCAGACCGGTGGGGGAAACAGCTGGGGAAGCTGCTTATCTCAGCCCGAGAGAAACGGGGGTCGCGGGATACGCGGATGGCTGCTACCTGGTCCCTCGGCCAGCTGTGGCAGCGTTACCAAGTGAGGATGTATATCAGACCCCAGTAAGTAGTGCTCCAGTGGCGGGACAGTGTGCTTTAATGTCTGCTGCTAGGCTTCAGGACACGGCCGCAGTCAGCCAAGCCAAAGCAGGACAGGAAAGCTTGGGAATGTACCAAACCCCGACTGCACCAGGAACAGGCAGGACTCCTCAAACAGAGCGCAAACTGCAACCTGGATCTGCAGCTGTACCACCCACCTCAGGACAAAATCTAAAACAGGCACCTCTTACTCCCAGGGTGTCTCCTAGACCCCAGGGTCCCTGTGCCACCCCTCCCATGAGTCGCGAGAAGCTCTCCCAGGTTGCAGCAAGGGGGTCCCCTCTTCTTGTTCGGGCAGGGAAGGCTGGGGTGCCGAGTTCCCCAAACTTTGTCCGGAAGCCCCCACCACCCACGCCACCAGTTAGAGGTGTGACCAGGAAGGATTTAGCTCCACTCACAACAACACCACCGGCTGTGAAACCCACTCTCCAGGCGAGCCCTGCTCACCCACAGGCCAACAGAGTGGAGGAACAACAACAGATAAGCAAAGATGGAAGAAACGAGGAGGAAGAAAAAAGCAAGAAGGCAGAGGATGCAAGTGTAAATGAAAAAGAATGCACAGTTTCTGAGAGTGGAAAACTCAGTGATCAGGTAAGAACACAGAGGGAAGGAGGAAATAGACAACCTGCCCAAGGCGCTACACTGTTCTGGGTAGGGAGGGTTTTAGTGGGGAGGGGGTTGTTAGGGAATGGATTATATATATTTATTATTTATTCTGAATAAGGGCCGGCTGGGTTGATGTGCCATCTTTTCCCACTCCTGTGGTGTTAATCAGCCAAACCTTCCCAATGAATGACAAGCTTTGTTCGTTTGCACAGATAGACCAGGCCTTGATACAGATACCTAACATGTGTAAGTCAGTTAGTTCCACATAGCAATTGAGTTCAGTGAACTCCAGTCTGGCTAAAAAAAGTGAACTCCCCACACAGAATCTGCTTAGATCAGTGTTTACAACTATTTTTGTGGATAAATAGGATGATTTGACAAGAAGTTAGCCTTTGCTGATGACAGCACATAAAAGATTTGTCTTTGACTTGTCTTTTTTCAGGTGTATGATACTCCTCCTACCAAGAGATGGCAGCAGCCAGTACCTGCAGCAACTGTTGAGGAGGATGACAGTATCTATAACACCCCACGTGCTGTCCCTTTACACACAGACCAGCAATCAGAGGTAAATCATTGTTCATTCCATCTCATCTTCTTCATTCCATCTGTCCTTCTCTTTTGCAGTCATCACACCATTTGCTGACAGTTCCTTATAAGCCCTCTCTCCCTCTCTTTCTATTTCTCGTTTCTTCTTTTAACGGCCACACCTGTTTTTCACTGCTGTGAGCTAATCCCATCTGTCTGTGGCCCTACTCTCGTTCAGCTGGTCACACCCGTCTATCTCTGGAGGACTGGGTGGCCTGACACTCCCTCTCACTTTTTTTTTTCACTGCTTCTCCACCCACACACTCTCTCCTTCTGTCCCTCTATTAATCATTACATTTACCTCAGATATATTTTGGAGGTTACCCCTCCTTACCCGTCAACCTCAGAAGTATAAAGACATGATTACAGGCTACAGAACTAATAACACATGCTCTAAATCCACAGAGTGGGCTCTTTGTATTTAATAAGGCAGTGGAAAGTGCAGTCTCTTTCCCTGCACTCTCATTTTAGACTGGCCACAAGTGCTCATCAAGGTCACTGAAAGCATGCGTCATCACAGTGCATGCACATATAGGCCTCTGAATAGGGTCCAAAGCGCTATATGCGCTCTCTGTTAAGAGCTCACAATGATAAAGACATAGAGCACAGACCAGTCTCTATGCACAGGCCACCATTGTTTAAAGAGAGTTCAGCTCTAACAAAATGGCTCTTAACACAAGGCAGTTGTCTAACTGGACAGTGGCAGAGAGCCACGGGGGTTGGGGTTGTTAAAGAACGATCATCTGCGCTGTGTGAGTAACATTTCTCCTTTGCCTGATTCTCGTTCACATAGATTTATGATGTTCCCACGCTCGCTTTAAATCTAGCCTCAGACATACAGCGGGAAACATACAGTGTCCCAGCACCGGTTGTGGTGAGTATAGAAGTAGAAGAAGATGTCTACAGCATTCCGAGTATGCCGGGTCTTTCCTTGGAACCTGGTGAGATGGCTGGATCTGTGGTGGAAGGAGGAGGAAATGCTGAGGTTTACTCCATCCCTAGTCCTGGAAAGTCTGAATCGGCATCTGAGGATGTTTCAGAAGCTGATGGTGGCATCTACGACATGCCTGCTCTCACCCTGGACATGCCTACCCGCCGCCTATCTGTGTCCAGCACTGGCTCTGGTGACATCCAGTGGAAAGGTTCCCTCTCAGCCCTCATCCAATCAGCACTGAGTTCTGCTTCAGTCACCACTACCCCTTCCAGGGACCTGGCCACATTGCTGGCTGAGATACTATCCCTCTGGAAGGCGGGCCAGGTCGGCGATGTCCCGCCTCCACTTCAGCAAATCTGGTCTAGGCTTGCAGACCTTCTTCCTGCCCTCTCGGTTTGTGGCACAGCCAGTCCAGCTGACAGCTTGCTCTCTATGGTCCGCCGAGCTCTGGAGGACTCCGCCTCTCTCCTGCAGAATCAGAGCAGACCCCGCCTCCCTTCCCAGGAGTCTCTGTCACGGAGACCACTTCCCGCCTTGCCAGTGGCCGAAGTCAAACCAATGGCTGGAGGGATGGGATCACGCAAGGGCAGTTGGATCCAGGAGCGACCGCTGCCCCCTCCCCCACCTGTGGCTTTCCCGTTGCCCCCGGCGCCAGCCTCTCTGCCCTCCACTGTACATGCGGCTGAGGATGAGGAGCAAGGAAATGAGTATGCAGGAATTGGGATAACCCCTGCAACTCCACCCTTGTACCCCACAGGGGACAGCGTAGGATACGTCAAGCTGCAGGTTAGAGGCCTGGAATTACTGATACTCACCTGTATTTCTTGTGCAGTTAGTCTTTCTAAGACTCCTTGTGTCTGTCTTCCTTACAGAGTCTGTTTGTTTCTATCCATTTGTTTCATCTCTATATATTCCATACTTATAATGAACTTGTTCATTGAGCTTTACATGTTCTTAATTGAGTCACTGTTTTCTGTTCTGATTCTGTGTCCTAATCCAGGGAAAACCTGAGCTATGTCCTGACTCACACACAGAGAACGGCACATCACAAGTTATCTCCACAAACGATACCAGAGTGAGCAGCAACGCACACATGCACATACACACACTAGCTGAATGTTGTGTGTTTGCAGAAACCTCTTGTGGTTTACACTTTGCACATTTGACTACCCTGTTTTGTTTAGGCACACTGAAATATTTAATCCTTTCTTAATTGTTTCAATCTTTGTTTCTTTTCCAGCTAAGTCCCTCTCCTCCTATGCCCATGTCTCTGTCTCTGGAGGACTCTGAGCTTCTTTCCTTCTATTCATCCCAAAGCCTGTCACATCTCTCCTGCCTGGCTGACGCCATTGACTCGCTGTTCACCAGCGTTCAGGGGAACCAGCCACCACGGATTTTTGTTTCCAGGGGGAAGAGTCTCATTGTGACCGCACACAAGCTGGTATTCATTGGCGACACACTTGCTCGCCTCCTCAGTTCTTCTGACCTCAGGGCAAAGGTAGGCCTGTCTGTGTTGTTATTGTTTTTCACTTATCTTGATGCCAGATTTCTGACGTAACAGTCATATAGAAAATGAATGGTTTGTTATCAAAGTATTGCTTGTCTAATGTTTGCAGTTTGTCGATGTTGTTTTGCATCGCCACCAAAGGCAGCTATTGTTGTAAGGAGACACACATACCTGTTTGATGACTTAAGGTTCAGGCTTGGAGCATTTAAACAATTGATGTCATGTGTGTTTTTGGGTGTGTGTAGGTCTGTAGGAATATAAAACAACATAATGCTGTTTCTACACCTGTCGGCAGAAACAGATAACACTCCATCTTACAAAGGCGTTTCACTATCACAAATCTTTACCCCTCTCTTCAGGTCACCACCTCCAGCGGACATCTCTGTCAGGCGTTAAAAGCTGTTGTTGTGGCAACCAAAGGGGCCGCTCAGAATTACCCATCAGTGCCAGCTACACAGGAAATGGTGGACAGAGTGGCTGACCTATCACAGCAAGCAGCTGGCTTCTCTGGGCTCCTCCAGCGACTAGCAGAAATATCTTGATGTCTCCCTTCTTTTTTCTGTTTTATGACAGTTTCATAACAGAATGCCTTATTTGTGCGTGTTTGTATTATAAGTAAATTTTTTATTGATTGTTTTCAAAAAGGTGTCATGATTGTACCACTGATTTTACCGGTACCACAGTGAATGGATGGTCTGTACCTCAGTTTGTGGGGTGTTTGTGTGTGTGCACATGTGGGAATATGCAAGATTGGGTTCGTTTTGACTTGTTCTTCTTTTTTGGACAACTCTGTGTGTCTTAATAACTTATTGATAGGCTTTTTTTTTTTTTTGGTCTGAAGATGTGTTATGGCTTTAGTTTGGGTTTGTTCAATTCATCACACACTTTGGATAATGGTGATCATTCATGCCAGACTGTGGTTGTGTCAGGGCAATCTTTTTTTAACGTGACTTCAGTGTTATAGACGTGGTTCAGATTGTCAAATTGAACAATTTAGGCTGTTGCCTTACATGTCACATAAACTGGCACAATCATTTGTTCATTCAGAGAGCACTATCATATCTACTATTGGCAGGAATACATGTATTTATGGAGAGGCAAGAAGGGACTAATTCTTCATTTAAAAAAACACGGCCCAGTTAAAAGAGAATGTTTTTTGTCGTTTCCCATGAATCAGAAACCTGTTGGACAGGTCCCCTCCCTTTCTCTCCTGCCTGTTTCTCATGGCCTCTCTCCATCTCTGCTTCTCCTTCACTAGCTATTTTCTTCTCTTCCCTCCATTTTCACCCATTTCCTCCCTCAGGTGCCAGTTCTGCATGTAAAGATAAAAGTATGTCAGTTGTGAATGCACATCAGGGAAGCAGCTGTTCACCATATTATCATAAAACATAAATGTTAGAGATAATATTGTTAAAAAGAGAACAAATATACTGGAAGTATCAAACTTAATTTTTGACATGTTATATTATAGAACACAGCAATATACACAATAATATCAAACAGTTTATATGGGTGTGTATAAAATTGTATTCACAACAGCTTTGAAATCTTCACAAGCATGTTACTAACCGTTGCTGGTTTAAGGGCTTTGTATCTTCTTTCATCCGCAGGTCCAGACATGAACCTGTTCCTACTGTTTTACACTTCATGTCTAGTAGTGCTCTCATAGTTACCCAGCTCTTCCCATTGGCTTATATCTACGGATGAGTCACAGGATGCCAGGAAGGTGTAATTCCTTATCTTGTTTTACATCTCTCAGTTTTAACCTTTTTTTTCTTGAAAATTCACTCTTCTCAACAATGTGATGAAAGAATCCTTTGTGGTGATCTAACCATGCTACTAATGTTATCTGTAAACTCACAGACAGAAATGCACAAATGGATTAAGGTTATGAGAGTGGAAGTCCTCAGCACTTAATCCAACCATCAAGATTTCCTAATTAGCTCTATCCAAATTACTAATTCAGTCAACTGGGTGATATGAAATAATTGCAAAAAAAAAAAAAAGACTTTCTGAACCTAATACACCTCAGCTGGCATGTTTGGGTTAAAGGAATACTTCTGCTAATGTTTACATAGATAACACACCTGTAGTACAGAATACACAAAAGTGTATAAGTCAACAGCTGACTGTTCCTTGCATTAGTCTGTACTGTCTCACAGTGCCACTCAGTGGACCACATCAGTATTAACAGACCCAACATTTCAGTTGGGACAATTCTGAGGCAAGAAGTGTTTACTTGCTGGCTTTCTTATCTCTTTTTGTTTATTCTCCCCTGAATAATGTCCTTTTTTAAAGTGTTTATCAACCTGAAAAGCTTAAATACTATAGAAAAAGAAAAAATTGCAATGCTGTGATCTTTAGGACTTATATAAATCATTGTGTTCATATTTATTTTTATTTTTTGCTTTTTTAAATCAAGTGTATGCATGGCCTTAAGTTGCGTGTGTGTGTGTGTGTGTGTGTGTGTGTGTGTGTGTGTGTGTGTGTGTGTGTGTGTATATAAAGATTCCAGGGAGTAACTGCAGCATATTATGGTTAACATAGATGTAGTAAAAACCCCAGTGTAGTACACAAGATATACAAGAGAAACAGGACATTTCAGACAAATTATCAGCTGTGCAAGCAAAGTGCTTCTGAAATTCTAGATTAATCCAATGTGTGTGTGTGTGCGTGCATGTGCATTTCATTAACAATTCAAACTGTTGCTTTAAGTATATGTGAATTTGCTTTTTTGTACCAGAATGTATCTGCCACTCGATTATTGTTATTTTAAATTTTACAGGCTTTCTTTTGGCAGCTCCAAGGGGCACTTCCCAAATCCCAAATTTGTAGCTAGGCCTTCTTCTATTTGTCAATGCCACTTTGTTCAAAATACACATTTTGTTATAATACATTGGTTAAGAGTATTGCCTTTTTCATTTTCTGGTTGTTTCACTTTTTTCCAGGGCAAGGTGTGAGAATACTATGAATACTATTTTAAATGCCTACTCAATAGGTGCTTTACAGGACCATTACAGCTTGTGATATATTTATCAGTGTATAATGTTATTTTGTCACAAGGATGTTATACAAGACACAAGATAAGTGCTTAGAGTGGTAGCGTGTGTTTGATAGTAAACGCTTAAAGGTTAACGCATTGCCAAGTGGTATTTCTAATAAAGTGATTGAGTTTGTATGAGAAGATTGGAAATTTCTACAGGTTCCACAGTGTATTGCATTAACTATGCTGATGCTGGACATGGTGTTGTACTCAGAAAATGAATGGGTAGCTTAATTTATAGATCTTACAATTCCATTTGATGATGCAGTGGATGAACATTTAGAAAGGAAAAAGCTGAAGTATGCTGACTTGGTACCTGAAGTGAGAGAACACAGGCGCAACTGCATATAAGTTGGATAGGGACAGGTGTTAGGGAATTTATAGCACAGTCTGCCACATCATTGCTTGTGCAGTTCAGCATTGGAGGTTGTAAATTAAGAGTACCTCTGAAGGAGGTGCTGGAAGTAGCTGAAAGGGCTAGCCAGTGGATGTGGTCAGGGAGAGTCAGTCAGGTTGGGGTAATGCCTCATAATGCCAGAGTCGTCATGTCACGGTGTGGTGCCAACTTTAGTCACTAAGGTGGATTTGCGTTGGGGAGTGCTTGTAGGTAATATCCATATGGTACTGGTGGCACTGAGTATGCATTAATGGTGTCAGTGGGGCGGGATACGGCCTTAGTCACTGGGAAGGCCATCATGGATGTTACGGTTCTGTTTGCTAGCGATATAGTGCTTAAGAGGTGCAGCTGTGTTTGCTTGTGGCTTAGTGCTTAAGAAGTGCAGTTGTGTATGCTAGTGGCACAGTGTTTAAAAGGTGCGGCTTGTTTTAAAGTGAGCATGGGGGGGGGGGGCTGGAATGCCAGACGTCAATGTTGAGCCTCCTGGAGGTGTTGTATGCTTGATTTAATGAAACACAGATGCAGACCTGAGGATCCCTGAGAAGGGCTCATGATGTTGTGGTTGCTGGAGTGAAGAGAGTAAGCAGGGTCCTGTCGTTCCTGAATGCCCAGTCAGCTCGTCTGAAAGTTAAACATTCTCATATAAAATAAAGATATGGACTTCAGAATTAGTAGAAGAGAATAGCTGGTCCTGTCCTTTATTGCAGGTTAACATTAACAAGCATTGAGGCACCCTCCGAAGAATGTCTATCAATCAGTCAAAGATCCCACATTTTTATACATTTGTCAGAAGTGATTATGTATTCACCCCACCTTCTTTTACATATTAGTATTTGTATTCACCACCATCATATCCAAACTATACATTAGTCAACATATGCAAACTTATATTCAATACCCACACCAGTTGGAACCCATTACCACCACATTCCAAAAAAGACTTCTCCTAACCTTATCCTAAAGAAGATTGTTTTTCTTTACAGTCCTGATCCTGGTGAAGAGATAGTATATCTTACACTGACGTCCACTCAAGCTTACCCAGGATCCTTTGCAGAAGCCTGTCGTGGCCTCTACAGAGGCCTCTGCCCTGTATGCAAATCATTATGAAAGGACAAAGAATCTCTATACTCCCTTATGTTTTGTTATTAATATGTTTAATTCAATTTTATACCTCTTTTCCTTGTAAACACTCTTTTTAATATCTTAGTCCTATGTGAAGGATCAGCATCTAGGTTGTCATAATGGAGCTCTAATGGCATAGGATATTCAACATTGTATCCTGTGTATATATACAATATCATAAAGCTTAAATTGACTGTCTTCCCAAAATGTTATGTGAATGTCCATGCAGTACTCCAGTAAATCTGGATTACACAAAGAATTTCTTACTACTGTAGTATTCTGGCCAAGTCAGAGGTCCTTTGTAGACAGCACAGACAGATAACCAACAACTTTACTCAGACTTGTATGTATCTGTTTAGGCTGCTGGAAGCAGACATAAGGGGTGCCAGAATGACCAGCACAGCTTGATACAAATCCAAAAAAATATATACCTGCAAATCCCACACACACAGTCACATACTGTCTTTCATGTGCAGAATGAGCTTTTATGTCAATCAATTGTCCATACATTCAGCATTGCTCTTTTGCAACAGACTCCAGGGTGTGACAAGTATTTTACAAATAAGGATTTGAAATGTTTAAGTTATGCTGATGTAATGTTAGATTTCTGTTAAAATGTATTCTTGTCAAAAATAAAGTTTTCTTCAGGAAAAAAACAAAAACAAAACACCACTTCTGGTTACATTTTTAACAGCAGAGTCCATTTTGACCTGAAACATAAAAGCTACACATTTACTCATAACGTGATTATCATCAAAAATCTCTGAAGTACAATCATGTTAGAATGAGATAATCAAATATAAATGGTTCCTACATTGAAAATAACTGAAACCCCTAAAATGATTTACAATATGTTTTATATGAATGAAATGAATGTCCAATTTTAAGGTAATTATGGACAGTAATATACAATACAATGAGGTAATCTCTAAATTGTTGATGGACGAGTAGTTGTCAAATAAAATCAAATGATATTGTAAAGGAAAATATGTGCTGGGACTGTTTGTAGGTGATTTAGCCAAAAAGTGAGAAAATGTACCTGCAACTATATGGCTAACTACCTAACCTGCAATGCTAGGAAACTCTTAGTTAGCTAGCTATATTTCTTGGAGCCACAGATAAAGTTGTTGTCACTATATAATTTGCACAACTTTTAGGGCCTAGGGATTCCTATTGTGTCATTACACCAATCAGCATGAAACTGATTCATTCATTCAGCACAGCTGCATCAGAGAGAATAACTGATGCCAAAACCATTTATTTATTTATTACACAGGGCTTTCCAGTTAATTCCTGATTCACCATTTCAGCTGGTGGTCATATATTTTTGTCACATTTGGTCCTTTTACCAGTGCAGTGCTGTATTTTTGCTGGTCCTAGAATTATGCTTGTCTGGATTGAGACTGATGTCATTCCTGGGATCTATTGCGGCCAAACCTCTTTGGGGTCACATCCCCAAGTGCCGCAATCACCACAAGGACAACCTTGGTGTTAAACTTCCACATTCTCTCTGTTTCTTCTTTCCAACCTTATTTTTCAAACTTCTCATATTCCTTTGTTTAGATGTTTCCATTACTTGGTACTTTCATATCCATTACCATTTCTGTTTTCTTCTCCTGGAGGTCCCACAAGGTCTTAGCCTTGTTGTTCTTCACCAGTCTCTGTAATTCCTCCAATTTTCACTTGGGGCTAGCTCATATGCCTTGCACATGTTCCTGTATAAGATCCCTGCAACTTGGTTGTCTTTCTTAGTGTATGCTTTCACTGCTGGCATCTTGCATCCTGCAGAGTCTGCATCTTTGGTCTTCTTGTGTGATACAGCCCTTCTTCAATTAACCAAGTGCTTTGTGCTTGATCTTGTGCTGCCATGATTACTGTCTCTGCACTGTCCGCCAGTCCTGCTTTTTCCAGCCATTGGTAGGATTGTCTTATGTAAGCCACCTCTGTGTCTGTTGGCAGTGCATTCCACAGAGGGGCTTATCCTGCCATGGTGCCTGTTTCTTGTCCATGGTGACCACATCCCCCATATGACTCAGGCACTTCCTCACCAGCTCATCCTCAGGAACCATTTCTAGGATGTATTCGTGGATGTTGTGTGTCTTACCCTTGGCAGTGGATCTTATGCTTTGTAAGCCCCTTCCCCCCTCCTTCTGGCTGGCATACAGCCTTTGGATATTGGATCTTAGGTGAAGTGTCCACTGCATTGTGAGGAGTTTTCTGGTCTTGACATCAGTAGCTTCTAGTTTTTCTCTTGCCCATCTTATTGTGCCTGCTAGGTATCTGATGGTTGGCAGGGCATATGTGTTTTTGGCCTTGATTTTATTGTTCCTGTTCAACTGACTCTGGAGGACCTTACCCTATGGAGGTACTTGGCCATTGCTGTCCTTCTCGTTTCTGCCTCATGGTTCCCGCAGGATTTGAGAATCATTAGGCATTTGTAGTTGACTTCCAGATCTGTGATATGGCCTTGTGGAAGCACCATTCCCCTCCGTCACTTTACTGTCAGCCAACTATACTTCGCCAGCTTGAATGACCTATGTCCATGTTGTACATCTGGGTCAGGTGGATCAGTGAGTCAATCAGTGCATACAGGAGGGTGTACACAAGGTGGCTGATGGCAGTTCCTCTCATGAATCTGTACCTGTAACCACTCTTATTGATAATCTGCCTAAGAGGATTTACACCTATGCAGAACAGCAGTGGGAACAGTGCATCTCTTTAATATACCTGGGCAATTGTCTTCTCATTGCCTTCCAGTGTTGGTTTTATTGACCTTATACATTCAAGTTCGAGTATCCAGGTGTGTGGCATTGAGTTGTATGCCTTTTTTTTTTATTCGGACCAGGCAATGGTTTTGTTGGTTTGTCTGGTGTTAGCATCCTACTGGACCACTCTGTCTGTCAGTAGGTGGTGCTTTGAGCCTCTGGTGCTGTTCCCAATCCCATTCTGAGCTGTGCTCATTAGTTTCACATTGACTGCCACTCTGGGGAGAGCCTGAGGAGAGTCTGGTGCCTTTTGCCAATTAACATGGCCATGAACCGTCTACTAATGCAGCAAAACGAAATTCGATTGGCACACAAAATGACCAATAGCCTGCTATTCTGGCATGATGTATAAAGGAGGTAGTCTGAAAAACTGAGTCACAACATAAATAGTCTCTTGGGAAAACAAAAGTATATTTGATTCAGCAGGATGCAGGAAGTACTGGACCTGTAATGCTGCTGAAACAGATAGAAAGGCGATAGAAAGTCTAGCACTTCTCTCCACTTTTTACTGCCATCAAGCAAATCTGGAGTTTGGAATACAATATTAAATAGCCCAGATGCAAATTCAGCATCAGTCTCTTTATTTTCCCCTCTGTGAGTCAGTTATGCCTTTGTGTGTGAGGTAGTCCTCACAATTCCCAACTCTATCAGAATGGTGATGGCTTCTGCGTGTTTTTGTTTCTGGTTTGTTCCAGGATACTGTCCCTTGTCTTGTGTATTATTATCCTCCCCTAACTGTTCCCAGGTGTTGTTTTTTGGTAGTGTTCTCCGTTATACTGCTTAGTTTCTTGTCTGTTTTCAAAAAAGCATGAACCTTCAGAAAACACATGCAACTTCCAAAAAGCTTCAAATCTAGTCTCAACACAACAGGGGTTTTTCTGGAGGACACAGAGAAGGACCAGCGGTAAGCAAGCAGCTAGTGAAATGTAATTTATATTTGTGATTACCATGATTTTATCATTAGTTAGGCTGATTCAGAATGAACAACCGATCTATTCATCCTCCGCATTCTTGCATATTTACTATTGCTTCTTTTTTACAATGAGGAAGACTTAAAGAATGCTGATAAAAATCCCATTTAACATAACTCAGTTTCTGTCTAAATACCTAGATACATCGCTGCTAACTTAAAGCATAGGCTACATTTTCATTTGAGTTTGATGGGTTAGCTG
>NW_027658590.1:20000-32072 GCF_041902795.1 Electrophorus electricus | reverse complement strand
AGATACATCCTACAGTCGAGAATGTTGGCATTGCCAAAATATTTTTGAAATGTTGCAGTTTCATTTTTCAAGCTATATGACATAACCTTGGATAAGTGTTTTCTGTCGAGGTGCAGAACTATTCCCAGTCTCCCCGAGCTGTGGTAGGACCAAACCCAGGAGGTCTCACACTGGAACCTGAGCTGTCTGCCACTGGTCCCATAGCCCCCATTACTGTACCACCTGGATGGCACGTGAGGGAAACCGCCTCAGGATCTGACCAATCATAGTAAACAAAGGAGATGATGGAAGTTTTCCTCTGAGACCTTGGACCAATGACATTGTACTTATTGCAGCTCCAGGAACCCCCCCTGAGAATGGTTTGCAGTAACATTTTCCAACCTGAGTCCCTATCAAGCCCCTATGTTGCTACCTGCAGTAAAAATGTTTGTAGAAAAAGATGAAAGATATATATATAAAAATATAAAAAACTGAAAAGGAGTCACTGTTGTTGAGTCCAACCCAAACCCATAGCAAAGCTTTGATCAAAGTTAGCTTTAACACTCACACTGCCGAGCAGAAAGAAAAATAAGACTCACAAATGCCACAGCACCCCTTCTAAGGTCATTTTCACTTAAAAGCTGTTGGGAAAGGACAGCATATTTATTCTGATTCATGGATAAGCCTTTCAGATAAGACACTCCGAAATGAAAGCCAGTTAGACACAAGTTGATCACCAGGGAGTGGAGATAACAGAACAGATGAGCTCAGCAACTTAGCAAATTTCTGGATTTTTTTTTTTTTTTCATTAGTGTGTCTGAACAACGACACCCCCACCCCAACATACACATCCCAACACACACACTCCAACACCCCCACCCCAACACACACACCTGTCATAGAACCACCCTTGTTAGGTTATTTTCATTTAGTCAGAAAAAAGTTATACAAAAAAAAGAAAAGAAATTAAGTTGGGAGAAACACTTCAGAGTATTTTTGTAACATTTCCGCGATTACACTGACCTTTCAATTACCCCCAAGATTACACTGACCCTTCAGTTATCCCCGAGATTACACTGACCCTTCAGTTACCCCCGAGATTACACTGACCCTTCAGTTACCCCCGAGATTACACTGACTGAGTGGAAGGGCGTTTTGGATAGAGGTCCCTAGCCTTAACCTACACTCATAGTCCATAACCTACACCTAGTTAACCCTACACTATTAGTCACTAACCTACACCCTAATCCTACACTCATAGGCCCTAACCTACACCTAGTTAACCCTACACTATTAGTCACTAACCTACACCCTAATCCTACACTCATAGTCCCTAACCTACACCTAGTTAACCCTACACTGTTAGTCACTAACCTACACCCTAATCCTACACTCATAGTCCATAACCTACACCTAGTTAACCCTACACTATTAGTCACTCACCTACACCCTAATCCTACACTCATAGTCCCTAACCTACACCTAGTTAACCCTACACTATTAGTCACTAACCTACACCCTAATCCTACACTCATAGTCCCGAACCTACACCTAGTTAACCCTACACTATTAGTCACTAACCTACACCTAGTTAACCCTACACTCATACGCTGGACAGGAGATGCTACTGAAAACCAGCTCAGATGAACTGGCCAAAGGAAGAGAGGAATGTAAAGGAGAATAAGTAGGCCTACAGCAGGATAGAGTGGGATAGAGAAGGATAGAGTGGGATAGAGAAGGATAGAGTGGAATAGATCAGGATAGATGGAACAGAGAAACTGAAACATGGAGGACCAGTGGATACAGAGTGAAACAAAGTGGAATACAGGAGACAACAGGAAGAGCTCAGAGTGGGTTGTACAGCGCCTCTCACACTGCACACCTGCAACATCTGGAGTCCACTGAGGCTGAGCAATTGCTGCGCCTGCAGGGGGCGAAATTCCCTCGGAGTTGTGAGAAGGTGCGTGGTGGGAGAGCGCTGAACCACACGGTGTGTGCGTCGCAGGGTGTTATTTGTTTTTTTCTATTATTTAGTAGTTATGAATATGAGCAGCTCCAGGGTTAGTGTTTAGTAATTCATCTTAAGGCATATCCTTCAGTATCTGCGGTAAATGACAGTACAAAACTCTGTGTGATATTTCTGTTAAAATGTAGAGCTAGTGAGAGGGGAAAAACGGAAAAAAGAAGAGTCCTGAAGAAACAGAGAAGCGCAACCGGACGTGTGGCTAGAGGAACGAAGAAGCTCGGGTGGAGCAGCAACCGGACTCGGGTGGCTGGTGAAACACTCAATATCGGGTTAAATAGGGTTGTGAGTAATGGAAACAGGTGTTGGCCAACAATGTGTGTGTGTGTGTGTGTGTGTGTGTGTGTGGAGGGCATGTCTTGGAGGAGACTGTAGTGCCTAAGTATGGGTTCTACCTGACGTGATGTGACACTTTGACACTAATATTAAAGGACAGTAAGGGCGAAATCACGACTATGTCTGCTGGTAGGAAAACTTCGACTACGTCGAAGCTTTTTTTCCAAACATTGTTAGTAATCCTGAACTGGTTCTGCTACTTTGAATAGTTAAGGAGTTAAATGAAAACTATGCTGTGAACGTGGTACAGTTTTTGGTTGTGCATGTTTCCATCCAAAGACCTGAAACGACCCCAGACATCTTTCTGCTTCACGCCTTTGCAGTGGAGAGTCAGAGGAACATGACGAGCTCAGAACACTGCGTCTTAAAATGTGTCCCCAGTTTATCACAGCAAACCTTTGAAATCAAGGTGAGCTACATAAAAGAACAGCTAGAGGGAATTTTTCCATTAATCTAATTTCAAAGGCTTTGATGAGACAAGGTAGAGAAGAACAGCAGATCCAGTCTGGTCACGGCAGACCTGAAAACAGGATACATGGTTGCAACCTCGAAGCCTTCATAGCCCCTTCTTAACCCCTTCATAGCCCCTTCATAACCCTTTCTTATGCCCTTCTTAACCCATTCATAACGCCTTCATAGCCCCTTCATAGCCCCTTCTTAACCCCTTCATAACCGCTTCATAACCTCTTCCACACTCACAAACTGCTGGTAGATTCACGCTCTCATTCCTCTCATTCTTGTTACTCTTGTTGTTGATATTAGTTTCATATTAGTTATGAGTAATGAGAGTTTCAAATTAATTACTGAATAATGTTTTGAAGCTGGAGATTAAAGCTGGAACATCACATGAACATGGTCCTGTTTTCTACAGGGTGGATACACCTGCCGTCCCTGTTAGGCAGTCATAGCTCTGTTAACCGCTAACCCTACCTCTAACTCTAACCTTAACGCTACCTCTAACTCTAACCCTAACCTTAACCTCTAACCCTAACCTTAACCTTAACCTTAACCCTACCTCTAACCCTACCTCTAACCCTAATGTCTAACCCTAACTCTAACTCTAACCCTAACCCTAACCTTAACCCTACCTCTAACTCTAACCCTAATGTCTAACCCTAACCTTAACCCTACCTCTAACCCTAACCCTAACCTTAACCCTACCTCTAACCCTAACCTTAACCCTAAGCTCTAACTCTAACCCCAACCTCTAACCCTAACCCTAACCTTAACCTCAACCCTACCTCTAACCCTAACCCTAACCTCTAACTCTAACCTTAACCCTACCTCTAACTCTAATCCTAACCCTAACCTCTAACCCTAATGTCTAACCCTAACTCTAACTCTAACCCTAACCCTAACCTTAACCCTACCTCTAACTCTAACCCTAATGTCTAACCCTAACCTTAACCCTACCTCTAACCCTAACCCTAACCTTAACCCTACCTCTAACCCTAACCCTAACCTTAACCCTACCTCTAACCCTAACCTTAACCCTAAGCTCTAACTCCAACCCCAACCTCTAACCCTAACCCTAACCTTAACCTCAACCCTACCTCTAACCCTAACCCTAACCTCTAACTCTAACCTTAACCCTACCTCTAACTCTAATCCTAACCCTAACCTCTAACCCTAACCTTAACCCTACCTCTAACCCTAACCCTACTACTAACCTAACCCTACCCAACACTAACCTAACTAACTAACCTTTAACCTAAAAGAGTTCTTCATGAAGATCGGCACGTGGCACCACACACTAAACACGCTCCAGACACACACACTGCGCTGTGATTCAACAAGCTCCACACACACACTGTGCTGTGACGCAACAAGCTACACACACACACACACACACACACACACACACACACTGAGCTGTGACTCAACAAGCTCCACACACACATTGCACTGTGACTCAACAAACTCCACACACACACTGCGCTGTCACTCAACAAGCTCCACACACACACTGAGCTGTGACTCAACAAGCTCCACACACACACTGAGCTGTGACTCAACAAGCTACACACACACATTGAGCTGTAGCTCAACAAACTCCATGCACACACTGAGCTGTGACTCAACAAGCTCCACACACACACACTGTGCTGTGACTCAACAAGCTACACACAAATTGTGCTGTGATTCAACAAGCTCCAGACACACACACTGCACTGCGCTGTGAATCAACAGGCTCCACACACACACACACACACACACACACACACACACACACACACACACACACACACACACACAGACTCTGCTGCTGCATTTTCCACCAAACACACATTTAACTCCTGCTGTCTGCCCAGGTGGAGACAACCACAGGCAAACACCTGAGCCAGCAGCTGAAGAGCACTGCAGTGGGGGAGGCGAGGTAGCATGTAGTAAGCAGGAATGGGGGGATGAGAGTATGTTATCAGAGGCAGAGAGAGGGAGAAGGAGGGAAGGAGGCTTTGTTTGCAGCTGGAAATCTCCTGCAACATTCCCGACCTTCCACAGTTTCCTTGGACAATCCGAAGCACTTCATATCACCGCAGAGCTGAGAGTGCGGAACGAAGCCAAATATATTCCATACACTCCGGGGGGGATTTCTTATCAACGTGAGCCAACGTGTAAAGGTGTTAGTCCGAGGAAGTCGTTCATCTCAGCTCAGCTGCCAGACTGTCTGCTTTTGTCTTTAGAACAGTAATTAAATGCCTGCCATCGATCTGGCCAGAGTGATTTAGCCTTAGAGCTCACATACGAAAGTCGCCCTAAGAGGAGAGCCAGTTAGCCCTGGGAGAGGCTATCCGAAAGAACCGGAGATTGTAACACTACAGGAGGGTTTAATGGCTCTGTCGCTTGTTCCTAATGAATTGGAAGCTATCTGTGAGGCTTCCAATATAAGATCAAGGCCTGTTAGCTTGCAGATGAAGCAACAGAAGATAAGACGAGAAGATGAGATGAGAAGATGAGGTTTTCAGTATCTTAGGGGCATCAAGGTCACTTCAGGTCTAAATCACCAAGGGAATAGTGCATCATTTTAAACATGACTGTAAAATCCATCAGATAAAACAAGGAGAACTGTCAATGTATTCAGGTTAAGGCTAAAGTAAGGATTAAATTAGGGCTCAATTATGATTAGGTTAGGATGAAGTTAAGACTAGGTTAGGATGAGATTAGGACTAAATTAGGATGAGGTAAGGATGAGATTACTACTAGATTAGGATTAGGTTAGGATGAGGGTAGGATTATATTAGAATGAGATTAGGACTAGGTTAGGAGTAGGCTAGGATGATATTAGGACTAGGTTAGGATTGTAAGGATGAGGTCAGAATGAGGTTAGGATTAGGTTAGGATGAGGTTAATATTATGTTAGGATAAGATTAGGATTTAGGGTTACCAACTGAATAAGGCATGCAAAAGGGAGGTGATGATTTTAGTCTGTTTTATGTTTGGTTTACACTCTGTACACTTAAATCTGAGTACAAATTACTGCAATTATTTTAGGATGAACACTTGGTAATGTTTCATTTAGATTATTGATCATATGTATATGATAAAGATAAACGCTTCACCAACGCTTTGCCATTTCTCTTCTGAGTGCTGAGAATGAAGTGACTGCACAGTGCCCCCACATGCAGAACACAGGACGTGCGGGATATGCGCGACTCACCAGAAGTTGACCAGGAAAGGGTGCTCGAGCGTCTGCAGGATCTGCAGCTCCTTGAAGACATTGCGCACTTCGTTTCTCTGCACACACTTCAGCTTGTTCATGTACTTCATGGCATACATCTTCTTAGTATCCTTCTTCTGTACAATACACACCTAAACAATCACACATGCACGCATGCATGCACGCACGCACACACACACACACGGGGTCACTCCATGCCTGAAAGTCTGCTTGACCCTCCGAGAGCCTACGTTCCTCACCTGAACTCAGATTTGAACAATCTGAAAAATGTCTAACATGGTGAATGGCTCAGTGATTGGTTCTGTCTCCTTGTGGAGTAATGAGTCAGTTTTAGAGAATGTGAGTCCTTCTGAAGAGTCAATACTCCACATCAAAGAAATTTTCTTTTGAAATCTTTGTTATTAAAGACCAGTCAATTTTGTGGTAACAGACAAAAAAAAGCAAAAATGTGCCATTTTTAATTATTATTATTAATATTTAGTCATCATTCAATTAAATGGTCAGTCCACATTTTAGTTTCTGCTTTTAACAGAAGGATTTAAACAGGTTTGTGGCGAATAACAGAAAATTGTTACCTTTCCAAAACTGCCCTTTCCAATTGCACGCAGGATCTGGAAGTGGTCAAAGGTCACTGTGAAGGAACACAAGAATAAGGTCATGCCCTTGCTCAGCATTCAGGGAACGCAGCAGAGCCCTGAGGCTTTCTGCCACCTTGTCAGCAATCAATCTCCCAGAGTGCCGTGCAGCGCGTTCCTGCCTGACGGATCGTGTTAGCCCCGTGTCTCTGCGGACGCCCTGCCTGTGGTGTACCATGGAAAGAAAACGCGCTCCACTTTTTATTTTTGACTGCTTTCAGCCATCCAGTGACCTGACAACCACAGCGCAGCGTCAGGGCTTGAGGTCTCGAATATATACATGCTAACATTGGTTGCCATGGTGACAGGAACTGCATCCACAGGTGTGTGCAAGGCTGAAAGAATATAAAGCATGACCCCACTCAAAGGTCATGACTAGACCTCCCAGAGATTTGGTAATGTAATGAGATAAAAACAGTCATTTGTTTTTGAAAATCAATAACAGTGTGAGCACTGAGAGCAGAGCATCGGTGCTCATCTCCTGGAGATCTGCTGTTCTTCATTCACATGGTGCTGAGGACCTGGAGCTCCTAAAATATTGATTGATTGATTGTTGAATTCTTTCCATTACAGAGAGACTTAAGAGGGCTAAAAATCCTAAGTGCTACTCCAAACAAATATGTTATGTAGGAAAGAGAATGCAGAATAAATGTCCTGGCTTTTATTGACAATATGGTGAGCATTTACAGAGTCTTTGTGAAGGCCTCAGAGGTCTTTTTTATGGTATCATAAACTGGTTAAAAACATGATGTAGCTAACTCGGACGTAAACAATTCCAAATGCTGATGATATGGTGTGGCTCTGAAACCACAGGAACAGTATTCACAGAAGACTTAGAAAAATTAACGTTTTTGGCTACAGCTAACTTGATATTAAAGCTACACTGCCTGGCCAAAAAAAAAAAAAGGTCACCATCTGGATTTAACAAAGCAAACAGGTAAGAGCCTCCCATTGGATAATTACTGTATGGTGATTATGTTTCAGCTGGCAACAAGTTTTTTTTAACCCTAACTGATGCAGTGAGTAGCTTCTCATTTGTTAAACAACCATGTCGAAAGACACATCATGTTGTCGTGGAAAAGATGTTAATCTGTTTCAGAAGGGTCTAATTATTGGCACGCATCAAGCAGAAAAAACATCTAAGGAGATTGCTGAAACTACTAAAATTGGGTTAAGAACTGTCCAACACATTATTAAAAAGTGGAAGGACAGTGGAGAAACATCATCTTTGGGAAAGGAATGTGGACAGAAAAAAATCTTGAATGATCGTGATCGGCGATCACTTAAACGTGTGGTGAAATCAAATTGTAGTAAAACAACAGTAGAACTCAGGGATATGTTTAATAGTGAAAGTAAGAGCATTTCCACATGCACAATGCAAAGGGAACTCAAGGGATTGGAACTAAACAGCTGTGTAGCCTTAAGAAAGCCACTTGTCAGTGAGGCTAACCGGCCAAAACGGCTTCAATTTGCTAGGGAGCATAAAGATTGGTTCAGGGAGCATGGGACATCATTTTCACACATGGATTGGCCACCACAGAGTCCAGACCTGATCCCCATTGAGAATCTTTGGGATGTGCTGGAAAAGATTTTGTGCAGTAGTCCAAATCTCCCACCATCTGTACAAGATCTTGGGGAAAAATTAATGCAACTCTGGAAAAAAATAAATATTGTGACATTGCAGAAGCTTGTGAAAACGATGCCACAGTGAATGCGTGCTGTAATCAAAGCTAAAGGCGGTCCAACTAAATATTAGAGCGTGTGACCTTTTTTTTGGCTAGGCAGTGTATATTGTAAGATTTTGTAAATGGTATAGCAATTATAAAAATGTCCTTCAGAAATGTAGGCAGGAAAAATGGTCCAAATTGCATCCTGTGGCCAGCAAAATAGGCTCCAAATCTTAGTAAGGTTTACACGTACCAGTACTGGTATAAAACCAAACACGGCAAAATCACAGACCATTCCATGTTTGTGTCAGTTTCCCCCTTTGTTATTCCCATGGTACTGCTGGCTTTCTTTGTTTCTGTGCTGTCCTGTCTCATGTCCTGTCTCGTGTCCTGTCTCGTGTCCTGTCTCTGTCCTGTCTCGTGTCCTGTCTCTGTCCTGGCTCATGTCCTGTCTCGTGTCCTGTCTCGTGTCCTGTCTCTGTCCTGTCTCGTGTCCTGTATCTGTCCTGTCTCTGTCCTGTCCGGTGTCACACCCATCCTTGCTTCCCTTGCCAACACAGAGTTCCTGACCTACGTAAGATCCGGTCTGTGAGCAGCGGCTGAGTTTGTGACACAGTTAGCCAGTAGCAGTGATGTCTCACTGGGAAGACTCAATCCCTTCACACTGCAGGAACACGGTCTCATCACAGCTCGGTGAGATCTTCTGCGGGGACGCCTCTGCCAGACGTCCTCTGCTGGAGTCTAGGTAAGTGCTCTGAGTTTTCTCTTCACTGTAATGTTAGGCAACAATTGATGGCACACAACATTTGTTTATGTTTGATTAATGGTGTATTTACTGGGGAGCTAGTGAAAGTGCAGACACTGCAGTGGGACCAGTTGTCTTGGTTTCCTGCTCCTGGCTCATTTTGATTGGCTACTAGGGCTGATTGACAGCTCTACCTCTCTACCTCTGCTGTCCACAGACGATCCAGACTTGCTGCCCTCAGTGACAGCACATCTGCCCCGCCAACTGCAGTTCCGGCACTCTGGAGGCTGCCCAGAGGTCGCTTAGTTCACCAGAGGTCCCAGGTTCTGTTCCTGGCTCCCGTACCAGGTTCTGTCCCAGTTCCTGCCACTGGCCCAGTTGCTGTGGTCAGCTGATGCCATCCTGGGCCCAGGCCCAGGTTTGCCATGTCATGCTTCTGGAGCTGAGTGCCCAGCAGGGGTCATGTCATGATTTCTCCCCCGGTGACACGGTTTCCATGGAGCTGCAGTCATGGGGTCTCTGTCTTGTCCTGTCTCATGTTTCGTCCCCCATCCTTCACCTGTGTGTACATCCTTTGTCTTGCTGCCTGCAGGTTGGTCCGGTTTCCATTTCTCCGTTAGTTCTGGTCTTCATAGTCGTGGTAATTTGTGCTTTCTGTCTGCCAGCCCACTGAACTCTGACTCTTATAATCACAACAGCTTTAGGTGAAATAAAAACTGTTGGCTGATGTGTTCACGTCCTGCCTCGTCTCCCTCACCCAACAGTATTTAAAGCATTTTGTCCGAACACTTCACAAAAACTAGATTTCTTCCTTTTTTCCTACAGTAACAGTACAGAATAAAAACTACTTTGACCTGACAAGGATTTACTGGATTACATTAATTTTTAAAAGACATATTGGGCAATAAACACATGTGAGAGTTCCCTCCTTATGTCTCTCTCACACAAACACACGCACACACACACACACACTCACACACACACACACACACACACACACACACACACACTCACACACACACACACACACAGAGATACACACACACTCACACACACACACACACACACACACACACACACCGATACACACACGCACACACACACATACACAGAGAGATACACACACACACATACACACACACACTTACACAGAGAGAGATACACACACACACACACACACACACACTCACACACACATACCCACACCCACAAGCACATACATATACCCTTACACGTGCACACAGACACACACAAGTACATACATACATCCACACCCACACAGACACACACATATGCAAACACACACACAAGGGCACACACACACACACACACACATACAAGCACATACATATACCCACACACATGCGCGTACGCATGCACACACACACGTGCACACACCCACACACACACACACAAGCACATACATACACCCACACCCACACAGACACAGACACACACATACGCAAACACACACACGGACACACACACACAAGCACATACATACATCCACACCCACCAACACACACAAAGACACACACATACGCAAACACACACATGGGCACACACACACACACACACACACACAAGCATATACATACATCCACACCTACACACACACAAAGACACACACATACGCAAACACACACAGACACACAAGCACATACATACACCCACACCCAGACACACACATACACATACACACACGCACGCACACACACGCACACACATGCACACACACGCACACACACGCACAAACACACACTTTAAAGGCCAGTAGAAAACTATATTTCTTATCAGTTATCATTTTTATTGGAATCGTTGTTATCTGGAGTATATATACAAAACACTAAATAGATTTGTTTTCTTTGGATTATTTTTAATTTAGATAACAAAGGTGAACCTGCCTGTTGGTGAAAACTCAGCATTATTCATGACTCTCCAGTAAGCTTCCTGAGTCCTGTACACACACACAAAAATGAAAATCAATCTCCCAACGTTGCCAAAAACGTCTCCCGAGGAGGAGCACAACGTTGCCCCGCCCCCTGCTCTAGCACCTGCACCCACAACTCCGCCTCCCTAGAATATTATGATCTCCCTTTTATCAATTTTCTGCCAAACATAATGCACTAAGCAGAGAGAGCGCTGCATCAGTGTAGTAGTCATATGACTTGTAGGCCCACGGGTTTTCTCTGGTCTTGTTTGCTGTGTGCTTTCGTGTCCCCGTGTGCGTGTTTGCTGTGTATGACCATTAAGCTTCTCTTGTGCGTGTGTCCTACTTCTCTGGAGTCCTCACTCACAGCTATTTTAATCATGATTGGGTCGTTCTGGGTTAAAGCACCGGCCTGTGAGAAGCTCCAGATCAACAAAGCAGCAGCAAGCCGCTGTCTTGTCCACTGGACAAGACAAGCACAGTCTCACGAACACGCACGCACCTCCAAGAGCAGGAACCGAGTGAGTCCTGCAGAATTGCATCTAAAGAGGATCCGGTCATTAGAACAGGATCAAAACCTTAAATCAAAGCATTTATAACGAACATGGTTAATATCTTAACAACCATTCTTCATTATAGACAGATCGGTTCGGACTCATGGCTGTAACAGCACTGCCTTGTCTTGTCAAACAGAGCTGCATTGTGTATTCTTTGTGGAACAGAAAAACATGTACAAACCAAATAGAAAATGCATTTGATCTGGTGCCGTTAGCTTTTCAAACAGGGTTAAGAGTTAGAGGTTAAGGGTTAATGTTAATGCAGTTATGGCGGTTCAGAGAACAAGCCAGGATCTCCTCTTTCATAAATGATAAGAAAACGTTTTACCAGACTGAATCTGTAATGGTTCCTTCTAACTGTGCGCTTTTAACTCTAAAATCTACTTATTTCCACTTACAGCGAAATATTTTGAACGCTGCGTACTAGTATAGTCTCTTCTACGGTGAAAAGTTGTTTTAGATTCTGTTTTAAGAAGCACTTACCCTCCTCCGCGTCTTCGCTGACGGGGGCTGCGCGAGAC
>NW_027658590.1:0-15000 GCF_041902795.1 Electrophorus electricus | reverse complement strand
TGCAACACTTCACTCTCCTTCTGAGACACTTCACTCTTTCTGTCATTATGTGACACTTCACTCTCCTTCTGAGACACTTCACTCTTTCTGTCATTATGTGACACTTCACTCTCCTTCTGAGACACTTCACTCTTTCTGTCATTATGTGACACTTCACTCTCCTTCTGAGACACTTCACTCTTTCTGTCATGCAACACTTCACTCTCCTTCTGAGACACTTCACTCTTTCTGTCATTATGTGACACTTCACTCTCCTGAGACACTTCACTCTTTCTGTCATGCAACACTTCACTCTCCTTCTGAGACACTTCACTCTTTCTGTCATTATGTGACACTTCACTCTCCTGAGACACTTCACTCTTTCTGTCATGCAACACTTCACTCTCCTTCTGAGACACTTCACTCTTTCTGTCATTATGTGACACTTCACTCTCCTTCTGAGACACTTCACTCTTTCTGTCATTATGTGACACTTCACTCTCCTTCTGAGACACTTCACTCTTTCTGTCATTATGTGACACTTCACTCTCCTTCTGAGACACTTCACTCTTTCTGTCATTATGTGACACTTCACTCTCCTGAGACACTTCACTCTTTCTGTCATTATGTGACACTTCACTCTCCTTCTGAGACACTTCACTCTTTCTGTCATTGTGTGACACTTCACTCTCCTTCTGAGACACTTCACTCTTTCTGTCATTACGTGACACTTCACTCTCCTTCTGAGTCACTTCACTCTTTGTCATTATGTGACACGTCACTCTCTTCACTCTCTATTGTTAATTTCTCGTATTGCTGATGTTATCTCAGAAGGCTTCCTGTCTCTTCTCTTCCAGCTCAGACACACCCACTCATGCTCTTTCCAAAAGCCCACATTGGGACCATTTTCTGGCAACACTGTCTCAGTGGTAAAACCACAGTGTCCAAGCCACTCTGCTGATACACCATGTGATAGTGTTTAGGGACATTCTTCCATGACTGATTTATATGTTGTGTATTTTGGGGTTATCACAGGCATGCCTGGATCATCTCAGCAGAGAAAAGCGAATAAATAGCAAACAGTGAGGCGGTGTTGTTCACACCATCTCCAGCATGCTGGGATATGCACTGCTTGAGCTGGTGACTCTGCCCCTGCTGTGGGGTCAGCCATACCCGATACCACCAACCTGCTAGCAAAAAGTGCTCAACATGGGGAAAGACATTACGCAGTGAGCAGCTGAGATCAAGAGGGATCACAAAACCATAAGTCTCTGGCTGGACCGAACCTGTCATCTGCTAATCTCAGGTTGATCTCGGGTTAATCTCAGGGCTTGCTGTGAGTCTGTTGTGGTTGTTCTTTCAGTGGAGGTGCACAGCACATCTGCCTGACCTGTACATTGATGTCCACGTAAGTATCACAAAGGCCGATGCATTCAAATGTATACGTCATTCTGGAAACGTATAAACAATGATATTTGTCCTAATATTGTGGTTCAGATGTCAAGATTACTTCCTTTTTTCACTCTGTTATAATACATGTAATAGAAATACCCATCAGTGTTTTAAATGGTTGAATTCTGCATGAGTCATGCCAGCGTCAAGCCAAACGGCTGATGTGCACGACGCAGACTGCTCAAGCCTTTTTACGTACGCTGGTGTGCGGGCGCAGAACGCGTGCATGATGACCGTGATGGGTTCGTACGAGTCTTCGCTGGAGGGCATGCGCCAGCGACGCTGCGCCTACACGAGGCACGTGCAGAGCCTGCGCGCCACCATCAGGCAGCTGTACGTCATCATCTGGTAGAGATGCCGTGGGGTAGGCAGTTACGTCAACAATTACCCCACCAGCGGTTAGATCAGGGCAGATACTACAGTATTGGTCAAAGCTTTGGGGACGTTTGCCTTCAATTAGTTATTTTTTCAAAACTGAGAATATTCACAAGTACGTGAAATATATTACAGAGTTTATTTTTTTTTTCATAAAAAGTCTTTGAAAATGGAAACGGTAATAAAACAAAAACCGACTCCTATTTTCATGCACGTGCAAAGACGTTCTCCTAAAGCTTCCCGCAGCGACATACTGGTTTCCTCGAGCGCACATAACGCGCTTTTCCTTTAGCACTTTACATCTCGCGCAGGCTGCGATTGTCGTGCAGACACGGGAGGTCCATGTAAGGCGCTCGTGAGAATAAACTTGCGTCTGCTTTCAACGAAACATCAGAAACTCGGAGCAAAGCAGAGCGCCTGTTCGTTCATTCTGAGGGCACTTTCGGCAGGATCGTTAAGTGGCCGAAATCCGAATATTCCTGCACAGAAGCGCAGTAAACGGACGCCAGTGGGCGGCTGCGGCCTCCGGGGGAGCCGTTACGAGCAGGCTGGTAAACTCCGTTCTGTGTGGTCGCACGAATAAGAGCCTAGATTCATCATAGATATACAATATAAATAATTCATTTGCAACAGCTGACTGACAGACGACGGAGCATAATCGCATTGGCTAGAATTCTCCTCCAACAAACGTGCACACAAAGTGCAGCTACAACATGATTCTACATCACGGCTAGTCTCTTCTGTAACTGAAATATCGCCAAGGTTATCAAATAGAAACAATCAATTAGTCCTTAAAAACACAGAGCAGCGTGACTTTATCCTACAGAGGAGCAGCTGGGATGGAAACGTGTGTTTGTGTGTTTGTGTGTGTGTGTGGTGTCTGAGTGCAGGAACTGTCAAGGAGGGCATGAGATAAAACACTCACATGAAAATATTTAAACAGCAGTGAAACCTTTCTGCCTGTAATCTTAAGTAATTAGGTGCTAGAATGTCTTTTTCTAGAGCAGGAACATTTGACTACGGAGACTACCCATCGACTTCCTCTTCATATGCAGTCTTAAAATGGACCGGCGGCTTTTGGGAGCATGGCTGGTAGAGCCGGTCTGGATCAGTGGCGTAGGGCAACATTCTGGGGGCACTGGTGACTCTGCTTCACCCCCCCCACATGAGAGTTCCCTTAAATTGTTCTTTTCTTGTTTTTGTTTTGGTGACGCTTCTGCTTCCGTTGCTTTGGGAATGATGCCATAATACACAATACATGAGGTTAACAATGTTAGCAATAATTGCTGAAAAAACGGAATTAGATAACAGCACACAAAAGGATTTTAATGACAAATCAATTAGGCTTATTGGTCATTTTATATCAAACAAATCTATCAGGTAATGCAAATAACATCAAGGAAATAAACAACCAATAATGAAAGGAAATCACAAACTAACCAAACAACAACAACAACAACAACAACAACAACAACAGAGCATCTCAGTGAATGAGCAGGTAACACTCCTAATAATGTAAAGGTTTGAGCTACAACAGGAATGAGTAACTCCAGCAGTCCTGGCTAAAATGTTCTTTTATTCTAAGCGATGTCTATGCAGGAGTAAAGAACAGCCACATCTCACACTTGTCTGACAGAACTGCTTCAGCGAGATGCTACGCTGTGCCACCCTTCCTCAGTATTCCCTCAGATTATTTGATAGTTCTGTTTGCTGGGGTGTTTAAGTGGATTGAGGCTGTCGTATCTTCTTCAGGAGCTGGTCTTCACCTACAATGACTGTGCTGTGCTGGAACGCAGACGCCCTGGAGGCTGAAAGGAAACAGTGGCAGACGCTTACTGGTGAGAATATAATTAACATAATATTCATATATGATGATGTTTTCTTACATGTCCTGCACTTTTTTGAATATGTATTTAACTAACACGAGGGGCAATGGCTAAATAAAATATTCGATTTGTATATAAGTAATTAAATTAAATATTTCATTTGTATATATGATTAAATGTGCTCTTTTTTCAGATGATTCACGTGATGGCTGGATTCATGATGTCTTCTAATAAATATAACGAATGTCTTCAGTAAATCGTAATAACCTGTGAATGCTCATTTAAACTTTTCATCTTTTTCAAATATCAATCACTGCCTTTCACCTTCTGAGTTCTGTATTCAATCTACGACCACTAGATGGCGGTTGTGTACAAGGTGATGTCCTTATTAATAGATATGATTAATAAACGTCATTGAACTTTCATAAAAGGCCACATTGTCCTGTATTTTTCAATTATAGCTAATTTGTTTATTCTCGTAAGGAATAACACCTTTGTTGAAGTGTATCCTCGCCTCGCCATCTAAAGCAGTTAAACTTAAACGTGTTGTAGTTTGCTAATAAAGAATGAATGTGCAATGCGAGTTAAACGAAACGAAACGGCGCAACTGAATTATCGCAGACACCCAAGAACCAAGAAATGAAGGCGGCGTGTAGTCTTGAGACTACAACTCCCAGAACTGCGAAGTCGCAGCAGTGGGCGGGACTGCGAAGGCCAGTATGTTTGGCAGCAGTTTACCTCGCGAGCCTGCGCTCGAGCAAGGCTACAGGTGGAGACGAGACTCCGGTCATGGCCACGTGAACGGCGGGATGGTTTCAGCAAAGGGAGTAACTGTTCTCAGCGCGTGCCGGAGTCTGGACGGAGCAGTCGGAGCCGTTTGAGACAGGGCTTTAATCTGGGCTTTAATCTGGGCTTTAATTTGGGTTTTAGTCTGGGCTTTAGTTTGGGTTCTAGTTTGGCTTTAGTCTGGGTTTTTTACTGACTATGACTGTTGTCTCCCACTGGAGTACCGGATCGTTGAACCCGCGTGCGCGGTGAGCGTTTTTGGAGACCCCCGGGGGGACCCCTGGCGAGGTCCGCGGCCACACCGTACATTACTCACGAGAATCAAAAGCGTTTTTGCTGCGTCGCGGTTTTGCTTTTTACACAACATGTCGATATTCGGGAAGATCTTTCGTCTTCCGACTCTTGACAAGAAGAAGGGGAAGCAGTATCAGCACGTCCATCGCGACCTGAATCCCAACGACATCTGGGAGGTTGTAGGAGAGCTTGGTGATGGAGCCTTCGGGAAGGTGTACAAGGTGAGTTTGGCTTCTGGACCGAAGCTCCCTAACCGGCCCCGCACACTGCACGCCTCACACCGATGAGATGACACCTCACACATTCACACACCTTTAGCTCCGGTCCCCAAACCAGAGGCAACGCAGGTCTGCTCCGAGACCAAAGGCTGGAATGTCTCACAGTGCTGCCCAGCGAAACTAGCACCTTTCTCACAGTGAAAGAACTCAAACTCTGTGGTGAGGTCCTACGTTGGTTTTAAACTTGCTTTAATAGACTATGGGAGTGGCATTAGTAGTCTGATTATTAGTCTGCCTGTGATATTTTTCCCTTGAGTGAACAATATGAAGTTACTGAAAGACTTGACCCATAACTGACTGTTTTAGAAGAGAATGCCCCTATTAGTTCTTCTGTGGAAGTCTTTTCATGTTTTTGCAAAATTAATTAAAAATAAACACAAATGTACATGCACAAATTGACCAATGACTAGATTAATGAATGTGTGATGAGTACATAAACAAATACTTGGTATTTATTAAGATAATTGGTAATTGTCAAAAATGGATGAACAAATATAGACAGTACAATGTAAAAAAAGAAAAGAAAAAAGACCCGAAGAGTCTGAACCAAAAAAATATTATTTTTAATGAAATATATTATTTTAAATTATTTGTTTCTTTACTATTTCATTTTGCAGACACAGAAGTCAGTCAGTGGTCCTAACATTGTTATCTATGTACTAGTGTACAGCTGTCAGACTAAGAGTTGCTGTAGTTGTGGGGTTGAGTGTGGAGGTCTAGTGTGGGTTGCCCTGATCGTTAGAAGGGAATGGTCTCACCTCCCAGCGTGAAGACAAACTGGGAGGAGACTGGAATCTGCTGGAGTTCCAGTGGGTGGAGGGGAGTACTAACACTACCGCTGGACAGCCACCATGGCTTAGCCCAAAGTTAACATCCTACTCCCCTCAGAATAAAATCGCTCTCATGTTAGATTTGTTTTAGGATTATTTTCACATTTGGAGATTTAGATGTGAGGTACAGATGTTTCTGGGTCATGTTTCAGTCATGCATTGAGAGTAGAGTTAAATCTGTTGCCTTGTTCTTTTCCTTATCAAAGTGCTTTTATTACTGTAGCCCAGCGATGGCACACGGCCAAGTCTGGCAGCGTGATGGCACTGCGTACTACAGCAGGTTTGCGCCCCTGCTGTACCTGCATCCGTGGGCGTGACCTCCTACAGACAAGCCCATGACCTTGGTGTTGCTAGCGCTTGCTGTAGCAGCAGGGCTTTGTGACCATGCTGCACGGTCAGAGTCTCCCTGGTGAGACCGCTACACCAGCTCCCAATGTCACTCTGTGCCCTCCATTACCTGAGTCAGGTGTGTTGGAGGAAGAAGGAAATGTCTTCTGCTTGTCTGTGTTTGTCTGAACATGCCGTGTTCAATATGGGAGACGGAAGGTGTAAATTGCACTTGTTGAAGGTGGGGCTCAGGCCTGGTATGAGGATATTGCTCAGAGGTGCTAGCATCCCTGAAATCCCTGCTGGAACTCCAACGGGGTTTTTCCATTCCAGTTCACACCTTCTGAGTTTGTGGTGTCCCTGTTGACAGACGCGCTCTCGCAACACAGTGTTTCCTGCCTGGAGGGCTGGGAAGGATGTTGGTCAGGTGAAAGGCCTTCTGGTATATTGATGAAACTGAAAAGAGCTGCAGCCTGCCTGTACAAGAGCTGCACCTCACTGCTGTCAGGCTTCTAAACAAGGATGTATGCGGCTGTGAAAGAATTTTGCCAATTCATAGAAGAAACCTGCTGACTAAGGCAGTGAATTCTGAATAGCTGATTATGGCCATTGTGCACCGCAGTCTAAAGTGTATTTAGATGGTCTACACATTTTTCCGGACATTGCACAGTTAAAACTTGGACTGAGCCTGTGTGGGAGTTTAGAAATGTCTGCAATGGAGATCTTTAGGCTCGCACAAGCATTTCTTTGAAGTCAGCTGACTGTGTTCAGTGTGCAAACTTTAGTCTGAAGCTGAGAGGTTACTGCGTCAGTGATGTCACTGAAGGAGATCGCAGTGGCTTGTAAACACAGAAGACGTTACACGCATGCGTTTGTTTCCAGCTGTAAGTGACTCAGATGATTTGGAGTCTGTTGAGACTAAGAAAAGCTCAAGTGGTGAAATTCCTGGTGTGGGAAATCTTGGAGGATCTCCTGGACTTTCCCCATCCGAAGCATGTCGTGGGCAGAGATCTTGGAGGCCTAACTCGCGCTTCTGGGAGAAGGTCCGGCAGGGTTTGGGGAGTCAGAGAACCCATGGATTGGGCAGAAAGCTTCAGCACATTCGGGCCAACTTCTGTAAGGATCATGGAGCCCGGAACTTTGGTTGCCATGACAACAGGGTTTGCCCGCCCCTGCTTTTCTTCCCCTCCCCCGATGGGCTGTAACGATGTTGCCCTTATTTTGGTGTTTGCTGTGTGAAGTGAAGGTGAAGTTAAGTGGCTCACCAAGGTGTTGTGCACCCTTTTGGATGTTTCCACAGTGCTGGAAACATTCTTCCAGTCGCTGTGTCGTCCTGGCGGTGGGGGCATGAGGGGTCGTGATGGACTGGAGGACAAGAAAAATGGGACATAACTGTCCCTTACAAACACTGCATCTGATCCACAGGACGTTGGTGGTGTTGTTGTTGTTATTATTACTATTTGTTTAACTGAGTGTAAATGCTTAATAGTAAATTACTGAAGCCCATGTGTTCTGTGGTCTTCATCTTCACTGTAAAAGCTCTAGAAAAGGGGAAGTGAAGGTGAGCTGGGTGGGTGTAATCACACGCTACGGTCACATGATTCTGAGCGAGTGTAATCGGTTCCTTCCAGCTGTGGTGGGCTCGCCCAGATAAGGGACTGACCTCGGTGGGTGTCTTCCCACTCTGAGGGAGCTCGCTCGGGGACGTGTTGTGCCTACGCCACGTTCCTGCGGGTTATTAGAGCTTCATGTAACCTCCTTGACTGAGAAAGGCACATGGTGGTTTAAAAGTGTAAATAATATACTTTCGAGCAGTTACAGTTAGTGTGTCTTTGTATGTGTGGATATTAGAGTTTGAAATTTTGTGAGCTTGGTTTCAATCAAATATCACCCAGGTTACACTTATAAAGCACGTCCAAGATGACTGAAAATAGCAGCACAGCCTCAAGCCTCTTCTCTTAGTTTCATGTTTGGACATGTTGATAAAGGATGTTGCATCTGTGTTTATCCAACCTGCTTTGGCAGAAAGGGATTGCCTGAGATGATGTTAAGCTAACCCTGTGCCTAACCCTGTGCCTAACCCTGTGCCTAACCCTGTGCCCAACCCTGTGCCCAACCCTGTGCCCAACCCTGGCTAACAGAATGAATGCAGTCTCCTGACACATGCAGTGGCTCATACACTCACACAACAGTCATGGTCTTGCTAAACGCCCACCAAGGGCCTTCACTCTTCTGGTGCCATGCTGTGGTGCCATCACTCTTCTGGTGCCATGCTGTGGTGCCATCACTCCTCTGGTGCCATGCTGTGGTGCCATCACTCTTCTGGTGCCATCACTCTTCTGGTACCATGCTCTGGTGCCATCACTCTTCTGGTGCCATCACTCTTCTGGTGCCATCACTCTTCTGGTGCCATCACTCTTCTGGTGCCATGCTGTGGTGCTATGCCCTGGTGCCATCACTCTTCTGGTGCCATGCTGTGGTGCTATGCTCTGGTGCCATCACTCTTCTGGTGCCATCACTCTTCTGGTGCCATGCTGTGGTGCTATGCCCTGGTGCCATCACTCTTCTGGTGCCATGCTGTGGTGCTATGCCCTGGTGCCATCACTCTTCTGGTGCCATGCTGTGGTGCTATGCCCTGGTGCCATCACTCTTCTGGTGCCATGCTGTGGTGCTATGCCCTGGTGCCATCACTCTTCTGGTGCCATGCTGTGGTGCTATGCTCTGGTGCCATCACTCTTCTGATGCCATGCTCTGTTTGATGATGATGGTCTGAGTCATGGGTTTCAAACTTGCATGTCATTAATGTCTCTTTTAACACTAGCTATGTTTCCATCTACTTTCTATGTAAATTACAATCAAGAAAATGAAAAATTTGTGAAGACATTTGTGATTTTTTTCGGCTCATTAGCTTGTTTCTGTTAAATTTGCTTTAATGCTAAAATGCTTTATGTGATGTCACTTGTATTATGTAATGTTTTTCCTGCAAAAATGGTTGTCACACAAGTTTTGGTTTGCTGACAACAAAACATGTTGACATATTTCATCTGTGATTTCACGAAATTGTGTAGGTTTGACTTTCTTAATATTCCCATAATGACTGATGTCATGAACAGACTTGCACAGCTGCTAAATATTGGCCAGTTTATAATAATTATATCCCAACTATAATTAGCACAGTTATTTAATATCCAGAGGAGATAATGGTGAAATGAATACAAGACTGAAAACATAAGTGGATAATTATAGCGTTAGGATGGTGTCAGAACCTGAGAGTTTTCGCAATTTTTCGCAAAATCTCAGGTATTAACAAATAATTCATGCATGAAAGTTTAACGGAAAAAGTGTTGTCAATATCAGTAGAATTTTTAAGTGCTAAAGCAATTTTTTTGAGAAACAAAATCACTTGGATGGAAACGTAGCTTTCCTGAGACTGAAATCCTTCCGTGTCAGGACACTCTGGCTTGCCTCCAGTATGTCCTGCTTCGTTGAGGTTTAACCAGACTCATGCACAAGCGTCTGGGATGAAATTCTCATAATGTGCTCATGACTTCAAAATGTACATTCTTCATCCATCACCTGTCAGGATTCTTCAGATGATTACCCTGCAGATTAAAGGGTGACATGTTGCAAAACTCAGTAAAGCTGGAATCTCGACTAACAGGAAAGTTTGAAAGCGTCAGGGTCTGCTCCAGTCTCTCTGGGTCTGTCTCTCTACCCTTCTGGTCACCGTTGGGCATTTCTGTGCAGTGTGGAGAACATTGTGGAGAACATTGTGGAGAACATTGATGAAAGGTCAAACGGTGATTGAGATGTAATGCTCAAGAATGTAGTTTAGAATCTCTTCACACCCACCAGGTAAACCCACTTCACTGCTAATAAATTGCGCTGCACGTTTGTGATGAGGGAACACGTAACTAATCCGATCACTTTGAGCCTCACTGTGCCTGATGACCTCTGTACTCAGGTGAGTGTCTGGAGTTTTGCTTAGGTGGCAACAGCCAGCTGGTTTTCTCCATGCAGCAGATCTCGAGAACATATTCCCCCAAACAGAGATTCTACAGTAGCTCCTGAGAACATATTCCCCCAAACAGAGATTCTACAGTAGCTCCTGAGAACATATTCCCCTAAACAGAGATTATACAGTAGCTCCTGAGAACATATTCCCCCAAACAGAGATTCTACAGTAGCTCCTGAGAACATATTCCCCCAAACAGAGATTATACAGTAGCTCCTGAGAACATATTCCCCTAAACAGAGATTATACAGTAGCTCCTGAGAACATATTCCCCCAAACAGAGATTCTACAGTAGCTCCTGTGAACATATTCCCCCAAACAGAGATTATACAGTAGCTCCTGAGAACATATTCCCCTAAACAGAGATTCTACAGTAGCTCCTGAGAACATATTCCCCTAAACAGAGATTATACAGTAGCTCCTGAGAACATATTCCCCCAAACAGAGATTCTACAGTAGCTCCTGAGAACATATTCCCCTAAACAGAGATTATACAGTAGCTCCTGAGAACATATTCCCCCAAACAGAGATTCTACAGTAGCTCCTGAGAACATATTCCCTTTTCTTCTGTTCATCTGCTCATGCAGAGAGGTGGAGAAATACTTTCTTTCCTTTTTTAAGTCTTCTCTAAAAACTGGGATACTCCTGCATGGCCCTGCTAATGGACAGCAGAATTGCTTCACCTGTCCTGGAAAGGTATTTATTTGCCATTATGCGAAATGAGTTTATGGGTGTTGGCTGTAGATCTCATGGATGAGGTTGGCCATGCTAAGTCTGAGTATTTGGCTTGACCCACAACACAGTAACTGGGTGAACTTGTGCTCTGATTTTGTGTCCCGAGGCAAGCGGGTGCTCCAGCAGGGCCCTGGTCCGCTCTGTGGACCCCATGTGCTGTGTGGCACTGCCGCTGTTAGTAATATCCGATGGCGTGCTCAAGACACGCCCCTTAGCAACCCACTGCTGCAGTGTGCAGGGGAGGGAGATGACCTCATTTTAAAAGCATTTTTCTTTTATTATTAATATTATTATTATTTTACAATTATTGTTATTTTCATTTAACGTGTAGCATCAGTGGCCACTAATACAACCTGATGAATGCATTGTGATAAATGCATGTGATTCATGCGTTGGTAAAGTCTGTAGGTCATTTAAGAACATGACTGAGTTTCTAACCCTGAAGACTGTCATGCGTAGGGTAATGCTGGGATTGTACACTCCCATTTACAAAAACTGCACATTCAGCTCTGCTCTGCTTACTTGCATTTTGGATAAAGGAAGAGGTTCTGTGCGTGGGTCTGTGTGTGTGTGTATGTATCTCTGTGTCACTGTGTGTGTGTGTGTGTGTGTGTGTGTGTGTGTGTGTGTGTGTGTGTGTGCTGCACGGGGCAGGCTGCAGATTTCTCCAGATGTTTTCTCTTCAGTCTCTGTTACTGAACCCCAGCAGTCTGTTTAATTTGACCTACATATAAAAGCCCCCATGCACGTCCCCATGCATCTATAAAACTTTTCTTCTTCTTTTACGTTTTCCCTCCTCACACTGTCAGTATCCTCTTGGTCACAGAAGGTCACAGAAATATTACCTTAGAGAAGAAGGAGGACGGTCAGCGAGACCCTCCCAGCCTCTGTCATGTTTGGGCGGTTTGCCTTCGTTGCCAGGGCCTGTGGTCCTGAGAAGGTTTCATGAGAGGGAAGAGGTGTAGTGGTTATAGATGCCTGTGCGTGTCTGTCATTTTACATTGCTTCCTTGATGCATCCTTGATGCAGTTTTTGCTCTGTTAACCTGACATGATGGACATGTTGCTTTTCACCTTAAACTTTGTGGCCAGACTGTTGTGTATTGGAGCTTTTGTCTCCTTCTACAGTGTGAACGCTTCAGCCTTTAGCAAAAAAGTCAGGCTTCAGACGTCTGCAAGTAGAATGTGAAAGGAAGTGGCCTCGAGTCATGGTGAGTTTCCTCTGAAAACACCCCAACTGGAGGCGGAGGCTCCGCCTCCTGCAGCATTTGCGGCTAAAGCGGGCGTGTAGCATTCACACAGACTATCGGTTTTCAACGGGTGACGAGAATCTGCTACATGCTGGGAAATCAGACCTTAAAGTGACACTACACTGCACACCTTCTTAGACTCTTAAAGGAATCGCTTATGCAAATGAAGGATAATGAATAAACATCAATAACATATTGAGAGTGAGTAGTGAGCCACGTCTTTTTAGTAATAAAGTGAAGAAACAGAATGTATTTTCATGATTTAAGACTTCAGTGACCACAATGTCCGGTACAGCACAGAGCTGTCAACACGACCCCACTGTGGTGACGTGTGTCTAACCGCCCCTAGGGTCAGGGCTGTCTGTGGTGACTTGTCTAACTGCCCCTAGGGTTAGGGCTGTCTGTGGTGACGTGTCTAACCGCCCCTAGGGTCAGGGCTGTCTGTGGTGACTTGTCTAACCGCCCCTAGGGTCAGGGCTGTCTGTGGTGACTTGGGTCTAACTGCCCCTAGGGTCAGGGCTGTCTGTGGTGACGTGTGTCTAACCGCCCCTAGGGTCAGGGCTGTCTGTGGTGACTTGGGTCTAACTGCCCCTAGGGTCAGGGCTGTCTGTGGTGACTTGTCTAACTGCCCCTAGGGTCAGGGCTGTCTGTGGTGACTTGGGTCTAACTGCCCCTAGGGTCAGGGCTGTCTGTGGTGACTTGTCTAACCGCCCCTAGGGTCAGGGCTGTCTGTGGTGACGTGTGTCTAACCGCCCCTAGGGTCAGGGCTGTCTGTGGCAGACCGACCTGGTCTGGAACTGGGAATATTTAGGGTGAAATTAGGCTCGTCATTTTCTGTGCGCAGACCTCACTCTGCTTGCCTGTAATAGTGCGACTTTCTGTTGATTTTAATTTTTGTTCTTGCCTAGCCTCCCTTCAGAATGTAAACGGGTATCTAACTGTAAACGCTGATGATCTGTAAACAAGCCTCTCCCCTGCTGGGCAGCCAAGCACTGGGTGGTCTTAATGCCCTGAGCAGACGCACCATCCTGCCGTGTGCCGTCTGTCTGCTCCACACGCTGCTGGGACTCGCTGGGACGTGCTGGGATTCACCTCCAGGCAGCTCCAGGGTCCCCTGCGCTAGCGGCTAGCGGCTAGGCTACTCATGCTAATTCCAGGAGTGGAGGATTTGTGCACTGACGTGGAACATTTTGTGAATTTCTTGTTTCAGGCGCATAACAAGGAAAGTGGCGCACTCGCGGCTGCCAAGGTGATCGAGGCGAAGAGCGAGGAGGATCTGGAGGACTACATGGTGGAGATCGACATCCTCGCGTCCTGCAACCACCAGTACATCGTCAAGCTGCTGGATGCTTTCTTCTATGAACAAAAACTCTGGGTGAGATTACTGACCCTGCGTGTCTGTGGGGGAGATTACTCAGCCTGCGTAGCTTCTGATCAGTGTGTGTGTGGCATCAGCTGTTGACTTTGGCAGAAATATTTTGCTGCATCTCAAAATGGGCTGGAGTCATAAAACATGACACGCGATGCTGTGCCACACGTGTGCCAAAGTATTTATTTCATAAAATCACTGTGACAGTAATTATGTGCAATGCTGCTGTTAACTGTGCCCAAGGTGACAGCCAATCACAGAGGCTGTACATCGTATAGAGTAGTATAGACCTGTTGCACGAGAGGACTGACCAACCCCAGCCGTGAGACCAGTGGGGCGTAAACACCTAAAGTGTTGGGAACTATGTGGTGTTGCTGAGTTTCTGACTTTAGAACTGTTTTTAAATCAGACAGAATCTCCTCTGTGTCTGTTTTCAGATATTTTTCATGTAAACGTTTGTTTTGTTGAGATCCTGTCACCTGCCTCTTCACCTACTCTGACCGTTACAGCTGCAAAATTTGTTGCTACACTCATTTTGCCCAACTCCGCTTTGTCTTCGAGTTTGTCGTCTGGTTCACATCACACACCCCTTTCTTCTGATTGGTCATCTCATGATGTATGGACCTTTTCCTCTGAGGCTGAAAATTTCATCCATAAGGAAACTTGTGCTGTAGTGGAATGAGCGGAGCGTGTGGAATCCTGTGGAATCCGGGTCCTGCCGTAGGATATAGTGTCGTTTTGAGTGGAAACCGCTGTGTGAATGTACCAGGTCATGACCTCCAGCAAGCTGTTCAGCTCAGACTCACTACAGAATGAGCCAGGAATCCTGGAATGAGATTAATACATGGAATGAATCAATAAATCAATTAATTAATCAATTAATCAAACAAATCAATAACGTAAGTATCCATACTTCATACTGTTACCAAACATTCTTGCTGTATCATTCTGATGAGTACGACTGAAGGGACCAGCTAAGGGGGAGGGTCAGATTTATATAAAATGTAGATATGGATCAGAAAGTGTGTTTTGTTTGTTTGTAAACATTCAGTGCAGATCGGCAGGCTGTCTGAATGATCCCTGAACCCTTGACAGGCTTCTGACTGCCATTACATGCGTAACCCTAAAGGCTGATTTCGTTTTGTCTGGTTTTTAGCTGCTGCTGTGATGTGAGATTTTCCACACATGGACAGCAGCGTATAGATTTGAAACAGAATCATTCGTCTCATTGCTGTAAATGTAAGAGCCTGTTGTCGGCCTTGCGTGGGACAGTTGGTCTTTGTTCGTTTCTGCTGCCTATGGCACCAGTGTGTTTCAGAGCCACTGTACCACACGCCGGACGTAAGGGAGGAGGTGTTTTCCTGTTGGTGGCCCTTTGCACGCTCATCTTGGGTTGACCTTTGAACCGTGGAGCCGAGTGCCGTAGCGACGGTGGTTTCTACGCTTTCTCCCCCAGCGAAACATCTCTTTAAACATCACCAGAGT
>NW_027658589.1:0-32149 GCF_041902795.1 Electrophorus electricus | reverse complement strand
ATGTGGCTTTCTGCTCCATTTGCAATGTATGCACAAATGTAGCAATTTATCCTCAACAGGATAAATGTTTTTTGTACTAAAATAAGTCTGATTAAGGCTTATTAACAACCAAGGTGTTCTTCAACAAAAGGTCATAGGACCTTGCAACTGAATCCTGCTTAACATTGCCAGTTTTATCCAGTTAATTACATATTTTCTTTATTGTAGGAATATGCTGATTTGGGGCAGACATTCATGAATGATGTGTGAAGGAAGCTGCTACTACTGTCTAACAGCCCAAACACCGCTCTGCCCCAGGCTTGTCCTGTTAGGTTCAAAAGCTGCAGTGTACCAGGGGAGGCATGTGGCACACAGCTATGGTTTGTTTTCTCTTGACAGCCATGGCTAATGAAGAAGGATGATAATACTTCTTCTGGAATGGTTACGGTTTCACAGCTATTATAGTCCTCTGACTTTGTCTCTTCTAATGAAAATAAATAGGTTTGGATCAAAGCAGGTGCAAATGCTTGTGGTAGAATGACAGGTAATTCACCTCTAGACAGCATGACATCTATCTCATCCACTACAATATCACGAGAGCAGCATTGCAGTTGTATCTAATACAGTAGTTAAATTATAATCACTGCTGGATGAAGATTTAGCAAGATTATACAGAGTCCAAGATGAGCGTGACAGGTCCACTGTAGGACACACATATACAAAGAACACTGATGTGAGATTAGTGTTGAGTAAGGCTTCTGTCAGAAAAAAAGATGCAGAACATATGGTTATTACTGCTTATAACAGCCATGAAAACATTCGAATACACGCAAAATGCTGTCAGCAGCTTCAGTTAAGGACTTGTGAAGTGATGGAGGGCAGCAGCATCAAGATGCGTGCAAGAGGGCCAAATGAGGCAAAGTTTATAAAGGGTCTGTGCATGACACTTGCAGCAAGGGCAATATAAATGGAGGCTCATTAAGGGCTGCGTTTAAAAGGTCAATATGCCTCCTTGGGGTAAGCTGATTTTTACATTCTTGGAACAAGGAGCACACAGAGCACGCCAGGATTGCAAAGTTCCCTTGCCAAGGTCACCATGGTAACCACAAGGTGACAATTGAAAAAAGTGAGGAAAAGCATTAAAGGTTAATGGTGTCTGGAGTCAGCGGTGTCTGGTTAACAGCACGAGGGCATCGTTAGTGCTGGCAAACTGCTTGAGCCCTTCCACTTCCAGCCAAGCCAGGGGCTAACTGATGACTAATGATCTGAGCATGAGAAAGGTAATCCAGAGCTGCAAAAGGAGATGTACAATACTACTAGTACCTCAGCTCTCACACTGCTATAGTCTGGGCTTGAAAAGCACAGAGAAGATAAAATGTTCTGCATGTACATTTCATGTGGTTTTGCAGAGCGTAGCTATACTGGAAGCAATTATAAAAGATTCTGTAACATTGAAATTCTGTTAAATGTTCTTCTATAAAATTATATAGGGTTGTTTGGTTTTGTGTGCTGCACCTCTCAGGGCAGCATCAATATCATCAATATTCTAAAACCACCTTTATTCTGAGCTGTGTCTGCAGCCCGGCAAGGTCAGCTGAACATGATGGCTTAGGCTTGAAGCTGGATGTTGAATATAAAGAATAAATGAAAAAAGAGAATGTTATTGAGAAACATTATTTAAAAACTGCAGCAGTGTTGAAATTACAGGTAAGTACCATGACATGCTAGAGTGTATTTATTATAAGGGTCAAATATAAACACATTTGAGCATGAAAATGTCAGTTGAGCTATTTACTGTGAGTGTACTATAAATCAATTGATAAAACATTACATTTGTATTACAATATGATATGTAGTACATATCTTGTAGAAAACAGTTTGGCTATTTAATTTTTTTTCTAGATTTTTTCTCTCCTTTCAGTATCATAACCTGCACAATTTAATTATTCTCTGTGTTTGACCACCACACTCAGTCTTGCATTCCAGAGAACAGGATCATTTCTTTAAGTTTAGTGAAACTAAATGAATTCAGAATGTGTGTCTCTCTGATACTTATTTTGATTATTTTGACTGTGTGATTACTTTAGGTTACAGATTATTTATAGTCAGAAATTTACTGATGCAAAACTTCAAGTTCTGGTTTTGCTGTTTTACCACCAGGAAAAGAACACGTGCAAATTGTGGATCTAAACAATGTAGTTCAAGGCTGTGATGAGTTCCACAGTCCTTTGGTGAACTTTATCATTTCCTGTTCAGCTGTAGTTTTGGTTTGCTTTTTAGGAATCCTTTATTATTTTTTCATGAATGTTTCTTGTTGCTGATAGTAAAAAGCCTGCATCCTATCACATCTTTGAGGATCTGAATGACAGTAATTGAAGCACTATAGAACACACTGAGGCAACAGTCCAATACTGGAGTGTGCACTTTTCTGGCAATTTCTGTGATTCATGGGAGATCATTTCACGTATCAGAACCACAGGATTGGCACAGCAGGTGAAATAAATGTGATAACAGCATTAATTGAATTTCAGAAGTTTGTTTTGTTTTGTTTTTGGTTTTGGTTTTTTTTTTTTGTTTGGTTTTTTTTTTGGTTTCTCCTCCTCTTAGGCCTTCTTAGCTGAAAAGCAAGATGCAATAAATCAGAGAGCTCATCCCTCTCAGCACAGGGTGCGTTGAAGTCAAGACAAGCGGAGACAACCCCCACCCCACTGGAGCTCAATGACAAGCACTGAACAAAAGACCAAAATGAAATCCACCACTTTTCCCTTTCATGGCAAGACCTCAGTGATGAAAAGAAATGATTCCAGTAGGCCTCCCCTTTTTTCCATCAACATGTCCTTTTATTATTTCTCCCAGAGTCCCACTGTAGTTCTACAATGCTTTATTTGTAATAACCTTCATCCATTAAATTGGATTTCAGCAAATTTTATGTAAGATGTATTACATTAATCCAAGGTGGAAGGAATGATTACATTGTCACCTCTATTTTGTGCAGTTCTCAAATTTTTCACATATCCTCTTTCTGCAAACTTCACAATCACCATCCATCCCAGAGACGAGAAATGTTGGCAAGGATAGATGCCCTCATGCACACACACACGCACGCACACACACGCACGCACACACACGCACGCACGCATGCATGCATGCACACACGCATGCACGCACACACACACACAAAGGACTGACTCTAATTTTCTCATTCTTTCTCTCTCTCAAAAAACTCTTCCAAGAGTTTAATAGAATCTTCCTATCTCATGGCTCCCAAGTTAATAAAGGAAATCAAAATCAAAAACAAACAATGTGTTGCAAGGAAGACTCCACAAGGAAGTGCCAGTCTGACATAACCAATCTATTCTCCATTTCAGATAATCTCTGTGAAGCAGTGCTTGAGGAGTGGTTGAAAACATCAGTTGGAGCTCATTTTTAAAACAATGTTCAGCAACTTAATCCTAATTACAGAAATGGAAAAGGGAGCAATCTTCTACAAGAAGATTTAAAATGTAATATAGAGTGAAGTCGTTTAGTAGACAGTGACACTTGTCTCCTGACTGATCAGGCAGAGCATAAATGATCCATGTCCCAAATCAGGCAATAAATTAGAGAAATAATGGAAGAGGAGAGGCAATTTAAGGCCCCCTTGTGTCGCTAATCAGCTCAGGGCTTCCACTGAGACTGTGTGAGATCAGTGAGCCTTGGGTTATCTTTTGGCCAAAAACAGCGGTCTTCAGTCATCCCTTTAAAGGCATATATATGTGATCTTGAAAAACACAAATCAAAGCAGTTAGGAACAGAATTACCTCATGACAGGCAAAATACATTATTATAACCTGGATGTCATCCTATTTAACTAAAGTCTTTAATGAGCGCACTAAACACTCTATCAAGGCAATCGTGTAATGCTGTCATTCATGCTACTATATAAGACCCATGTTTTTAACCCATAAGGCCCAATCAGTAAAATCTGTAAAAAGTTTGTAAACACATCACCTTTTTAATATATTACACCAAAATTCCTCATATCATGCTCCAAACTCGGTAAGAGGACTAAAACAGATAATAATTGCCTTATAAGACTGATTATAGTTGCCTAACCATTCACTGTTCACTAAGACAATGTGTTGTTCCATTATCAGATATGCTGAAGACTCATTCAAATATATAGTGATTTTTTTGTTAAATAACAATGTGGTACTGTATATAATGTGATAAAATGCATTTCCTCAAACAGAAAGCTTGAATATATAACATTTTTTAATATGACTTGATAAGACTATACAACTCTTCCATTTTCCCTGATCTGAGTTCCTGATTTTGTCACCTATTTAATTATTTTATTTATTTATTTTTTTTTTTGTGACCAACATTTACTTCTGAATCTTACTAAATCACATGACTGTTAAATCACTGTTAGTTTGTCCAGCTGGTGCTTCATTTAGTTCCTCAACAGTTTTAATATCCCTTTAACCCACATACTCTTATAGCGCATACACTTAATGAAGCCGTCTGATCAGTCCTCGGCATCCATGGGTCCATCCTTTCCCTTTCTTTGGATCTTTCTCTTTCTGAAAGCTACATTAAAAATAAAATTATAATAGTTAAAGTTGACCCATTGACCCATTCATTGACTGCAATTGGTTCTGGCAGTTCAGAGAGAATTTAAATGTGCCAGTCTTTTTGAAGGCACAAGACATATTGAACACTAATGAGAAGAGGGTTTTAAGGCTAAAGTAGGTAATCAAAGATGTGGTCAGTGAGGCTGATGAATGAGGTGGATTGATGTCATTTTCCTCAGAAATGGGGAGAGGTCAGAACTCTCAAACATGAGAAAACTCTGTTTCCAATATACAGTGCATTCAAAATCACTTTTCCAAGACTAGTGAAATGAAAATTGTGCACAGTAACCCATTATAATTTCCAAGCATTCCAAGAACTAACATTGTATAAGCAAGTTGTGGGCAATTAAAAGGAAATTATTTAGGCTAGAATTAACACAGCTATCCAATTAGCAAAACTATCTGGGTAACTTGAAATTGTGAGTATCATTGAATTGTTTTCTATCCATGAATTTGAGGTGGATCAATATACAATATATTATCTAGTGACAGGATGCCGACTTAAATAAAAAACATGCCATGCCCACTGGTGTCACTGTTATAACATCATAGTAATGATGAAAATTCTTTCATAAATTTGATTACAGTCTGTCAGTAGCATTTCCTTGCAACTTTGCACATCACAGTTCAGTTCAGTGAGGACGGGCATTTCTGCCCTGTGGGAAGGTGACTGTTTCCAGCCTGACGGTAGCAGCAGCCCTTGCTAACTTGAATCAAGCAAAAGCAGCTCCTTTTGTTTTTGGCTGCTGGGCTGCGGCTGCCATTCTGGGAGGTGTGTGTGGGGGTGTGGTGTTTAGTGTCCTTCTGGGTAATCTCCAGGGTGAGCTAATTAGCACCAGCTACACAAGGAGGAAACTCAGCGCCTTTTCAACTTGTGATGAAAAGACAGCCAGAGTTTCATTTTCCTGCTGTCTTGCTGGTACACTGCCTGCTAAATGAAAACAGGATTCTGCAGCCTATCCAAGCCTCCCTTGAACTCTGAAACCCCTCTCCAGCACATAGCAAGGCAACCCAAATTGTCTCTGAGGAAAATCTTCTCTTAAAGTTCTGTTACTTTTCTGCAGAATTTCTTAGCATTTTCACTACATCTTGTGAAAAAACCTCTTTATAACAGAAACAGAAAGAGGCTTTGAAGAGGAATGTTTTTATTCAACAAAAAAGGCGGTGGCTGGGGATTTGAATCAACCACTGACTAAACACCAAGAAGCAGTGTGATTAATGGCCTTAGAAGGGCCCTGTGAAACAAGGTGTGGAATGAAAACACCTGGATGAACAAAGCTGGACGAGGGCTGAGAAAATAAATCCAATTATTTATCTGAAAGGGAAAAAAAATTCAAAAACAGGTCCTCAAAATATTATTGTCTGAAAGGTTGTAAAATTGTTTTATCTGTGACTGCTACACCAATAAATGCCTATCTCCTGAAGCTAACCAGAGAGCTAGTCTTACAACACTTTAATCGCTGTTGCTTCTGTATAATTTACATCCGTTGGGAATTGTATGGTGCATTTTGCCTAAAGACATTGTGAATATATGGCCAGAAAGTTTACAAAAAAGTACCTTTCAGAGTTCCTGCAGTGTTGTACAATTGTAACTGTTGTCATATTAGATTGGAATAATAAATTACTGGTTTTACAATAAGTCATAGAAATGTATTTGGAATAAGGTGGATACAAAATTAGATTTTTGTCTCCCAAAAGCATTTGTGTTGGAGTTCTAAAGTTCTAGAATGCTTTTTTTCCTGATGCATATCTTTAATATAGAGCTATATGTCTGTGCCTCACAGATAAAAATAGCATGAAGGTACCCAAAGATTGTATGCTACTCCAAAGAATCAGCAAAACAGCAAGTCTCAGGTACTTATAAGCACATACATCACACAGCATATATGGATTTTAGACAACAATTGTGTAGAGCCATTCTCCACTGCAGGGCAGGACAGTTCTGATTAAGGACAGTAATCATTCCAATTGTATTTCTACATGAACATGGTTCTGCACAGAATGTTTACAAATGGTTTTCTCAGTATGATTAGCTAACTGCTCAGAGCTGCAGGACCATTTGGCTGGGATGGCTTAATAACATAGGGATTCACTGATTGGCTCTCCATCCAGCAACCAATTCTATGCCACAAATGTTGCATAATTATGATGAGAACTACTGCCACAAATATTTCTAGCACAACTCTTGCAGAACAAGAAATCTTATCTGGTCTCAGGAGTCATCATGGAATGGCCTGTCTTGGTCTTAGTTATTGTTTGTCCCTACTAAGTGAAAAAAAGAGGCTACTCTGTGCTATGTGCTTGTAGCTGTATTTTCTAGCTGAAACTGCCACAGTCCTAATCTCATGCTCTTTGAGAAGCCAGAACTACCTATGCTTTGAAGAGCTGCTTCCACTGGGGTGTGTTCCAATTAAGTAAAGTCTTACAGCCTTTACTATTGGTTCTTATAAATAAGAATAAAATAAGTGCAAAATGTAGTTAACCTATTATGCACTGATTCTCCTCAGAACATGTATTCTAATAGTGATTCCAGTGGCATACATGTGCAATGAAGTCAGGTTCTTATATGTTATCTAAAAACATGATGCATTTTCTTGGTATTCGAATCATGCTTTGGTGTTTTAGCTACTGTGCCTTAACATTTTTATGCTGGACAAGTTCAATCCATTAGTTAATCTAACATTCACCTTCAAGGTTTTGTACAAAGTAATCATAATCATAGTGGACACATTCCTACACTTGTGGGAGCATCTCATAAGCCTATTACTAAAAGGTTCTCTGGGTTGAATCGTAGAAACCTTGCACAGATTAAAATTAATTCTGTGAATACACCTTACATTAATGGTAGGATTGGTAGGGCGTTTTAAACAAAAACTAAAGGTTTTGGCTTTTTCATTAATATGTGAGGATCTTACTTTCTACGATTGGTTTTATTAACATTAACATGAATAAGCTGAAAAAAAAGATTTCTGATGCTGATGTATCCTTAGATGGCTATAACCTTTTTAGGTCTGATTGTATGAATTGTATGTAATATAGGAAATCCTGATATATCTACATTAACTGATATAATGCTTACAAACAGACCTCATAAATGCATCTCTGTCGGGGTATAAAATATAAGTTTGCCATAAAATATAAGTGATCACTGTCTAGCTTTTTTTTTTTTTGTATTATAGAAACAAACATTAAAAAATTTGGTTCCCTAAAAAAAAGCTTGGAAAGAAAATTGGTACTAAGAGGAATTTTAAACATTTCCTAGAACAAGATTTTCTGCGTGATCTGAATCATAGTGTTCTGGCTAGTATTCCTTATTCCTGATCCTCAATTAGTGTTGGAATATTTTGTTTTTAAATTTATCAAAGTGGCTGATTTGAGAGAGAGAGAGAGAGAGAGAGAGAGAGAGAGAGAGAGAGAGAGAGAGAGAGACTGGCAAAATTGTAGGGAAATACACAAGGTTTCCAGAGAAACAGGATGGTTTGGACAGAGGTCCTTCATTAACTGTGCAAGATAAGTGCTTCTGAATTAGTATTAGGAGCAAAAAGTAGATTTTTAAATCATATGAGTTCTTTTCTTCGAGTTTCCTAACTTAATTGCTGCCATAGCAACAATTGGCAGTGCAAGCGGATATGTAATTAATGCAGCGTCCATTAGTATTAAAATGCCTTGCCACTAGAAATGACAAATACTTAATTCTGAAGGTGTTCAATAAACCAATCAGCAACCCCTCTCTTGGTTTCTTCAGTATAAAGCTGATTACATATCTTGCAATACAGTACACTCCTGTAGTAATGCATGAGGAGGAACGGGGGATGACAATTGATCCTTATGTGCCAGTCATTTTACTGGCCATGTTAATAAACGTACATGGCGAGCATGTCTTTGATGTTTTTGTCTCGCTGTAGGAAATTAGTGGAAGATCCATAAAAAGGGATGCAGTCTCATCCAAGAGAATTCTGAGTGCACTTCCTGTTTCTCTGTGTACCCTGTGTACTTCACTACAATGGAGAAGGAAGACATGAACAATTGGAGCTCTTCAAATGTGCATGTAGCAATACAAAAAATGTATTAATGTTCCTCAATGTATCTAATGGTACCAGAATATTGTTCAAAAAAATCCAACTGAATTGTATTCAACAAATCCAATTTTATTACATTTTAGTAAATGGAACAGGACTCTTGTTCAGATCTCGATCTCTCTCTCTCTCTCTCTCTCTCTCTCTCTCTCTCATTTATATATAAAAAATTGTAGTGAACTCTAGTGTTTCTTTGTACACAAGTGCACTGTGCCTACACAGCTAGTGAAGGACTGTCCAAAATGTTTTAATCTCTCTCTTGACTACAATTGTGTGTGTGTGTGTGTGTGTGTGTGTGTGTGTGTGTGTGTGTGTGTGTGTGTGTGTGTGTGTGTGTGTGTGTGTTTATGGGATTTTCATGCACAGCCATCTCTAAGGCTTTGAGAACATGATCTGAAAAAGAAATAAATATCCAGTGAGTGGAAGTTCTCTGGGTGAAAATGACTTGTTGATGCCAGAAGTCAGAGGCAAATGGCCAGACTGCTTTGAGCTGTTAAAAGGCAACAGCATGAAAGCATGGATCCATTCTGCCTTGTATCAGTGGTTCAGGCTGGTGGTGATGGTGTAATGGCGTGGGGGATATTTTCTTGGCACACGTTGGGCCCCTTAATACCCATTGAGCATTGTATAAACGGTACAACCCTCACGAGTGTTATTGCTGACCATGTCCATCCCTTTATGACTACAGTGTACCCATCTTCTGATGGCTCTATCCAGCAGGATAAGTGCCCTGTCACAAAGCTCAAATCATCTCAAACATGACAATGTGTATTCAAATGGCTTCCACAGTCACCAGATCTCAATACAATAGAGGACCTTTGGTATGGGGTGGAACAGGAGATTTGCTTCAAGGATGCGCAGCCAACAAATCTGCATCGTGTGTGTGATGCTGTCATGTCAATAAGGACCAAAGTCTCTGAGGAATGTTTCCAGCATCTTGTTGAATGTAACAAAAAATTAAGGCAGTTCTAAAGGAAAAGGGGGGTTCAGCCTGGTAATAGCAAGGTGTACCTAATAAAGTGACCGTTGAGTGTATATAAAATCTACCATAAATACTGGAATCACCCAGAGTCTGGAAAGCAGCTTTTGATATACCTCTTCATAAAGGAATTACTAATGATTGGAATACTTATAGACCAATTTCTAAGCTTCCTTGTCTTGCAAAAAATGGTCTTTTTTGGAGTCTTTTATAAAAATTCAGTTGCCTAGCTTCTTGTTAAAAATAAATATTTTAAGTCCTTTTCAGTCAGGTTTTAGATCAGGTCATAGTATTATTTCTGCAGCCAATTTTTTTGTTAATGATATTGCTAGTGCTCTTGGAAACAAGAAACATTGTGATTCTCTTTTTAAAGATTTTTTATCTATGATCAACAGTCACTTAATTGGTTTCATAATGTAAACAACAGTAATTCCTAGAAATTGTTAAAGGGGTTTGTTAGGAGTCTATCCTTGGTCCACTGCTTTTTACATCGCATATCAATATGCTCGCAACACCTATTGAAAATTGTAGAATTCATTTTTATTCAGATGAAATGGTCATGTCCTCTTGGGCTTCTAGTATGAAACATGATGTGAAAAAAATTAACTTTAACTTGCTTCAATAGTCCTTATAGTTTTAAACTTGTTTTGAATGGTGCGAAGGGTTCATAGAATTGATAGTGTTGATGAATCAGTAAGTATTATAAATGGCACAACTATTGACAGTGTCCCAAACTACAAATATCTGGAATCTGGTTTGATTACAAGCTCTCTTCCAAAGGGCCTGCACAATTGGTGTTGGTTGTTGTTTTGCTTTTTTAATCTGTGAAATAAAATAAAATAAAATTCTGCAAAGACTGTTATATATTCCAGTTACCTTAAAATTTCCCCTCCCCCTAAAATGACATTAAAAGGTTTGTTTTGAATGTTCTTTTTTTCTCTGTCGCCGTTTACCATTCTTGTCTGGTACTGATTGACAGAACAGCTGAACGACTGACGGACTCAGTGTCAAACGTAACCACCCAGTTAGTTATGGGACAGGTTGGAAATAACAATGCATGAACGTGACTTTGCTTGTATGAACCTGAAGAGATGAAGGGCTGTTTGGAGTCTCGGTCAACAGCGGAATAACCTGTGTTTAAATAGAGGCTAATCAAATTCTCTAGCTAAATTAGAGGACGCCACAGTTCATATTTTAATAGCATATTTATAGCGGTATCATCAGTGCATTTCTTACATATAGATCACTTTTACATTAAAGCTATTAGATAACGTTATCTAGCGGTCGGTAGCTAGCTTATATTCGGCTGGTTAACCAGGTCTATCTAACAGGCTTTGACTGTACACGGCGGAGGGTAAACGTTGGAAAGTCAATAATTATTGGTAGTTTCAAAAATGTCAGCGTATCGTGTCATATAACGTTATAAAAGCAGGTTTCTAGCTGAGATAAATGACACAGCACATTTTGCTATATTCTCATTGCTTGCGAAATTATTCGATGCATTGGAAAACTTACCAATTTATCAACCACATTACCTCCAGCTGCTCTTTAAGATGACAAATCTGGAGCTGCACTGAGCCAAGTTTACAAATGAGTCCAAAGTAAAATGCCGGGTACAAACTCTTGTACTGAGTGTCACTTCAGCTCCAGACAGAAATGTGAGCCATTTTGTTTTTCTGGAATAAAATGTAGAGAGTGACCCGCCTGCATCCAAAAGCTAAGCATTCATATATGCGCACCATCTCAAAGCGCTTTGGAGTGAGTGAAGTGTGAGAGGCTTGACTTCACATGAATATTAAATATAAGGTAGATTATGAATTGCTGTAGTCAATTAGTATGATCTATGACCCCAAATATCACACCAAACAAATTCTAATTCCTAAGTGGTGGTTAGAGGATAGTATACAAAAAGATAGAGGTTATTTTATGCACTGTAGTGCCCAATAAATGTTGGACTGCAGCAGAAGTATGAAGAAAATCACAAATTCCTGTTGATGTATCATTTATTAGAGAATAGGAAAAATACTGTGCAGGGCCTCTAAGACACATCAGTGAGTTAATAAGCTGTGATTCTTATATAAAAATTTGAAAGGTTATAGTGACTGTATGAATGGAGCTTTTTCAATATTGAAAACGTTACATGCTATTTACCACTGTGTACTATGTAATACCGTGTCCAAATACAAACCCATCATTGAGTTTTACTGTAAATCTGGCTTGTCCAGATCTGTATATATGAAGTAATCAACACCTATTTGCTTACTCTTTTTTTAACTTATAAAGCTTTATTTCAAAAGGTCCCACCTTATATTGTATCTCTGCTTTTCTGTAAATATGTACAAGGCAGAACAATCAGCTGGTTTTAAATGTACCATTTTTATCTCCAGAATTGTTTTCACTTTTTTTTAAATCACTTTTAAATAAGGTGACCGATGTGAGCTGTGATTTACTTTATCTTCTTATCTTTTAAGTGTTTAGTTTTTTTTAGTTGTTTTTTTTTTTGTTTGTTTGTTCTTAATGATGATTGAAATATTATTCTCTTGTTGTCAATTACAGTGAATATGTTTATTCTGTGTTTCACAGGGGACTACTCTAAATGAGATCTTTAGTCTTGGTGTGTTGACTTGTCTCTGTAGAAGTAAATGAATGTAGTAGCCCATGCAATGTAACACATATAGATTAGAATCAGACATATTCACAAACACACACACACACACACACACACACACACACACACACACACACACACACACACACACACACACACACATACATGGTAACTTACATATTCACACTCGCATGAATGCACATATTCTCTCACTCCCACGCAGATGAGCACTAATTCATTTTGACCACTGAAGGTATACAAATCTTCAGCCTCTTTATATACGCTCTTTGTGGTAAATCCTGGCATTCACATATGCGTGGAAGAGTGATGGTGATTAGTAACACGTTTCAGACAAAAGCACATGAAGGCTGTAATAGTACAGGAGACATTGCAGTGTCTCTTCCTTCTGAGGCAAATTTCATTTCTCTCTCTAAATGCAATTACAGGGTACCAGGAAGCAGAAGAAATACTGATGCTCTTGACTATCAGCCACACAGGTTGCCTCCTCTGATCCTACTCACAGCAGAGCGGTAGCCTCCCATTACACTGAGGGGACCTGTTGGCCTTTACACTCTACAGAGAAATTAACGTGAATTAAATGAATACCCAGCATCTAATAACTCACTCCCCATGTCTCTTTTTCATTCAGACAAAGCTGTTTCCTGCTATAGCAGTGGTCCCTGATCCCACATCAAGAGGGCTGGAAAAAACTTTTTTTTTTTGTCGCTTTTACTGCTGCAGTTTGTCTCAACAGGCAAAAACCAGTCCCTTCCTGGGCTGTCAGGCATTGTTAGAGCAGAAAACATGGTGCACTAAAGAGCCTTGTGCTCACTGAGAAACACATGCGAACCACATTTACAGCTAAGCTCATACAGCAAGAGGGAAATGAGCAGTAATCATTACCCAGCATATGTTGTGTTGATATTCCCGTCTTCATGGTCATGAAGAGTATGTGTGATAGTGGGAATGCTCTGAAGAGAGTCTGCTAAACATGACACCCTGCTTTATGCATGGCCTGCTTTTGCTTAGAATGTACATATTTTACTGTCATCCGTAAACGAAAAGGCAACAACAGATGAGGACACTCACCTGTCGTGTTCTCCTTGTTTCACACATTGTAAGTGAGCATTAAAATGTCCTGGGTTTTTTTTGTTTGTTTTTTTTTATTCAGTCCCATATCCATTGCTGTCACGTTTCGCTGGAATATTGTTATATATGTACAGTATTTTAACCAGTAAATACTAATGGACTAATTATATGTGTGCTTGAAAAATTATTTCAAGGCTTAAATGTGATTTTTTTTAAAAACCTAAACAAACAAACAAAAAAACAAGATGAATTTTGTACCCTACACAATGACTATTTGCCCCTCTAATAAAAGAGGTCCTGGTGACATTGACACAATAGAGCACTTGACCTTCTACCAGTGTTGTGGACATGTGGGCACTAAGCAGTGCCCAGAAACCAGGCTTGTGACAAATTACAGCCAAACCCAGCACATGTAACCGACACCACAGCGCTGGACTGCTGAGTCTCTTGAGGATGAGAAGAGGGGGGCTAATATTTCTAAAATTACTGTAATAACCCAGTGCCTTATTGAAAATTGCTGTAATTATGATATCAGAGTCGAACTCTATCCCCTTTTTGGTAATGACTGCAATGAGATGGTAGAAAAACATTGAGTGATGCCTGATTAATTCTGCACTGGGAAAGAAGTCTGCAGTCTTACGGAGCGCTTCCATCCACTGAATTATACATGTGCAAAGTGCACAGAGCACTTTTATGCTTATTCTCCAATTTCTTATTCCAGTACACATCGCTAATGCACTCTTGATAGATGCATCGGCAGGTTGGGCATTTAAGTGCAACTAAAGACAAGCTCCACAGGTCAATAACAGCAATTGGTCAACTTGTCAAGTTGTCTATGGAGAGAGATGAGGAAACCTGACCATAATGATAATGTATCAACCACCTCTGCAAACCAACAGCTCTGGGAGTTCGATTTCAGTGATGGTTAAAGGGGTATGTGTGGATTTCTATCCTTTTCCTGAATGATGAATTTCCTGTCCAAACTCTGTCACTCATGAGATCTAGTGAAAGGGCGAGTCCTGTTGAAACACCACAATACAAACTGTGCAAAGAAACAGCCCTCTTCATGTCCAGTATTAAATATTGATTGGAAAAGATTGATCCAAGGAACATGCACGTATTGTGGGAGAGAGCTGGAGAGACAGCAAAGCTTGAGAAAAGGCCAGCAAGTTGCTTCTCTACATGTCACTACTACAGCTTATGATGTACCATTTAGATAAGTCACACTCCAAAAATAAACATTTACGCCACTACTATTCCAGTATATAATAGCATTAGTAATCTGCCAAATGCTTTAAATATAAACATAAAAGTAATCAGCTGAGAGTGGAACAAGATTTTTTAAAAACTTGCTCCCCCCCCCCGCACAGAGAGATGTTCCTCATACTCTTGCCGTCTAAGACCTCACAGCATCCTGAAAGGAGACACCTGTCACTTCATTTAGGAAGAGCCGCAGTGCGTAACCGAACGCGCAGCACAAGCATAAGGCTGGGATGGCAGGAGAGGGAGGAATAAGACAGCAACAGAAAGATCCATGAACCGCTGCGGCATTCTTGGAGAGTCCCCCGGGTGCGGGACACAGACAGGGAGGAGGATTAAGAGCTGAGTAGGAGGTGGATAGTGGAAATGGCAGCGAGAGAGAGAGAGTGAAGAGATAAAAGTGAGAGGCCATTTGCTCTGGGAGCTGGCCAAGGCCATGTCTGTGACTAGGGACTGTATGTTGCATGTACATGGGCTCCTCCAGGGTGCAGCAATAAGGGTCCGTTGTAGTATGATCTGAACGGGAGCATCAATATTTTATGCTGGTGGCCAGGGGGAGAGCTGTGAATCATTCATAGGCTCTTGTCAGCTGGCTGAAACAGGACAGCCAGCATGTCCCCACCTCCCTGCCCCTGCACGCTGCCTTCATCACAAAGTCTATTCAGAGTAATTTGTACAAGTTGCTGACCCGTCCGATCCATAGAAAACATTATGAATGCCCTCATAGGAAATGCACCAAATTGAACTATGTGCACTGTCTGCAATTTCATAGGGTGTTCCAAAGATAAATAGGTAAAAAAAAAAAATAAGCTACTTACAGTATTTCTCGATGGTGTGGGTGTGTGTGGAGGAGGGAGGGGGTGTTCAAGTTTATGTGTGAATTAACTTATTGAACTGCATGTCGCACATCCACTTACCAGCAATGTCAGTTCATATGAACTGTTACAGACATGATCTGAAGTCAAAATGGTTTAGGTTTCCCATTTGTTTTAGAGGCTTCATTGGCATCCAGGCTAGGACGTATAGAATTAATTGAATTTATAACAGTTCCTCTTTGATAATTCAGAATGTAATCATGTGTAGAAACACACGCGCACACAAACGCACACAAACGCACACAAACACACACACACACACGCACACGCACACACACACAAGCACACGCGCACACACACACACACACACACACACACACACACACACACACACACACACACACACACACACACAGACACACACAGACACACACACACTCTCACACACACACACACACACTCTCACACACACACACACACACACACACACACAGATACACACACACTGAAACCCTTACTGCCTGCTTCTTCTTGAGATTGAAACAAAAAAAAGAAATGATATGGTTGATAATGGAAGAATCTTGCCATGTAATTTTTACAGATTACATCCATTAATCACCTATTCAACATGGTCCCATGGTTGCAGATTGACAACAATAGTTGCAGGCTATTGCAGAATAGTTAGGTTTAGGACCAGTGTCCCATTTCGCTGTCATGCCTTTTTATGATATCATTTGTACAAAATACAAGGACTTGACATAATTTGTACAATTTTTGGAGAGATCACACTCACCAACTGGAAGCTCCTTCAATGAAGAATTAATTGCTTCAGAAGTAAAGCTGACAGCATACATCAGTGACGGTGCCAACAAGACTGGTATAACCCATTTATGGTCTCTTGCTAATCTAATTGCTTTAAATCCAATTACAGGAGACATCTGTTTACAGTAAGTAGTCTAACACAACAGAGTGAATGTTCATCTCAAAATTAGATGTGGTAAACTGCAAAAAAAAAAAATAAATCATTATTTTCATATTCAGTTTTAGTCAGAGGAATGTGGTTGCTTTGCAGAGACCCCAACAGTATGCCATTACAGAAGAGAAAAGCCAAGAGCCACTGGGACACAAGAAATTGTTCCCTGAGCCATATACATCAACTCATAGTGAGTCTAATCCACATGCGTGATGACTATGCCATATCTGCCCGAGTTTATAGATGGCTCCTCTGCAATTTTTTAATGGCATAATCTTCCCCTCATCTTGTCAACTTAATAGTGTCTGCCTGTTTACAGTAAGCGAGATGCATGGTGAATGAGCTGTAAAAACGGGCAGCCATCACTAACCTGATGGAGATGGATAGACAGTGTCCCCCGTGCATACCACAAGACTGAAGACCCACAGAGGAGACTTTCAGCTCACTCTCCCAGTGTGTGTGTGTGTGTGTGTGTGTGTGTGTGTGTGTGTGCGTGTGTGTGTGTGTGTGTGTGTGTGTGTGTGTGTATGTGTGTGTGTGTGTGTGTGTGTGTGAAAGAGAGAGAGAATGGAAAGGAGTAAGAATGATAGGAAGATAAATAAAAAAGAAAGAATAAGAGATATTTTTGCAACTCGTAATATCTCTTTATGAGTTAATTTTCATTTCTAGATTCAAGTGATAACAATGTGTATAAGTACTCTCTAGGCACATGTTGTCACTCCTAATGTTGAATAATAGCACCATGAATACTAGAACACACCATTTACACTTACCTAGATTAATAAATGTCAAATTGACATTTATTTCTTGAAATGTCCCAAGATGGCTGCAGCATTCCATCTTAGTTTTAATATATCAGCTTATTTCTGTGATATATTGCTTGATATAGCTGTAATATATAGTCGATATTAGGATCAAAATCAGTTCAGCCTCTGAACAGACAGCTGAAAACTATAGACCCCAATATATTTATACATACATCCTTGTAAAGGAGGAAGGTAATTATGCTCCATTCATGATTTAGAGTTGAAAGTATTGTTGTGCTGGAGTCTTCATTAAGATTGTTTCTCTCTTTTTTACTTCTCTTTCAAGTTGGACTATCCAGCTTCTTCAAAAAATGTTAATTTGCATTCATTGGTCTTAATCTTCTTTCTGTTAATGATAGTTTTTCTTCACAAAAAGACAAAATGTTTCAGAAGCAAATGTTCTCCCAGTGAACACAGTCTAACCACTGGTGCAATATTTATAATAATTAAATAGCATTTTAAAGCAAAATCCCCTCTCTCAAGTGTACCACTAGCAATTGATAACCATATGATTAGACCATTAGCAATAGAAATATTCTGTCAGAGCAGGGCATGATGAAATGAGACAAAAAACAACAGCAAAATAAACAGATGAAGATGAAAATGTGTAGACAAGCACATAAGCAGGGATTTTTATGTCAAGATGCTTTACAACAACTTAAAATACATTATACAAAATAAAATATAAATGTGTTGTTAAAATATTGTGCTTGATTTGCAACTTTCCTCTGACACTCTCTTCTAAAGAAAGTCTCTCTGGTTGAACAGTTGCAACTTTCCAATGATACGCCAGGCTGAAATGCGGCCATGTTAAGAATAAAAAACCCTTGTGTGAAGACTGTTCCCCATCTGTCCTCATGACTGTGTGCCCCCTGTGGAGAGAAAACACATAGACTCTAATGTACTTAATACAACAGCAAGCTGGGACATAAATCACAGAGAGAATCCGGTAAGCGATGGCGGGGGTGTGTGTGTGTGTGTGTATGTACAAGAAGGACAAACTTACAAGGATAACGAGACCCAAGCTAGTGTTCTTTTTCTGTTTTTTTTTTTTTTTTCACTTTTAAATGACCCCCTTTCTTCTTGCATGGGGGGGGGGGAAATGTGCTGAGGGAAGGTGAGCTAAGAGAGATTGTAAGACACCATATGGTAAGATAAGTTTCTTCTGCGTGTGTTTCCTATGGAGGCAAACTCATCTATTCTCTATAATGAGGCTGACAGAGAACCCCCCACACTGCCTCCTATTTGCAGCATGTCTACTCTTCACGCCGCAGGGGGAGAAACAGGTTTTTAATATCCCTAAACACCGCACCCAAACTTTCATTCCCTATACATAGTTCACCGACTCAGTGTAGTATACTCACTGTGAGAAGAAGGACAGTGAATGGGCCCCAGAATCTTAAAAAAACAAACATCTTTGGGTCCTTCTGTTCATTCCAGTAGAGTGCATCATTCACTATCTTTTTTGCTTTCTCGATATGTCCAGCCCCAAGAGTTTGTGGAGAGGTGTTTATGTGCAGGAGAGTAATAAACCTAGATGATAAGGAAGCACTCCCTCAGTATCCCCCAGCTGCTACTCGCTCTTAATGGTAGAAACATATGTGAGACGTAAAGCAGAGCATAAATCTCTCTCTGTGGCATGGAAAGCACCCTCGGGTAATTGAAATGATTCTCCTTAATGATACAACTCTGCGGAAACTTCCTCCTCAACACACAAAAAAACTGCAAAAAGGTAAAGTCTGCTGGGAATTTTTCTTGTAAATAATTTCTCTCTGTGGCTCCAAGGTCATTTTAAGTACCCATTTAAGAGGCTACAGGCTAATATTCATAAATTACATTACAGCTCATGCAATTACTATTTTCTACCAATATTAGAGCCTCAAATCTTATTTCACAACATATATAACATGGTATAAGTAATACCATACGTGAGCAATGGCCATGGCAGAGCTGCATTGCTCAATTTCACAATAGTCCAAAAAATCCAGTTCTAGTGAGACAAAGTGTGCCCTCAGAACCAGCAAGTGTGACTTGATCAAACACATTCAACCAGAAATGGAATGAGTAAATATGAGGTGTTTATTTTGTTTTTTGGGGGGAGTTTTTTTGTTTGCTTGTTTGTTTTTTTTGTCAAACACAATGCGTGGCGGAAATCATAACATGTGAACTACAGTCTGTCACAGCACTGCACCCATCTCACAATGGAGTGATATTCCCACATTGGCCATGAAGTACGAATTACAAAGTGGCTCATACATCACAGGGAAAGGAGAAGAGAGTGGGAAGAGAAGCATAAAGAGAGTGTGTGTGTGTGTGTGTTTAAGAGAGAGAGAGAGAGAGAGAGAGAGAGAGAGAGAGAGAGAGAGAGAGAGAGAGAGAGAGAGAGAGAGAGCATATATTAACTCTGTTAGGGTTCCCTTTGTACAACAGCTCTGATCCCCCAGCATCACAATGTGACACAGCTTCAGAAAACAAAATTTATCAGTGGGGGGCTTAATTATGGGTGGCAACACTAACAATAAATAACTAAGCTGTGCTATGACTGTTTTTACAATACATTATCATATCCCTCCCTATCATGGGAGAGGCCAATATGTTTTAAAAGGGCATTGTATTGCGTGTGTGTACATATGTGTGCCTATGTGTATGGTTGTGTCTGTGTAAGTGTAAGTGTGTGTCTTTGTCTAAAGTGCATGCATGTGTGTCTGAGGTGGTCTGCAGCTCATGTGTTCTGGTTATAGTTAGGAAGGACATACGTGTCACAGTAGCTCTTTACCAACAGATTCCTGTAGCATGCGTGCAGCACATGGCAGGGAAGCCTGAAGGCAAAAACTGTACAGGCTTGCAGGGCCCAGCGGATGGCCCCCACCCCTCCTGAGTGTCATCCTGTAGCCAGATATTACTGGCCATGAAGGCACATGAGCTGCATGGATGCTCTTAACTGCAAAATATGTGCTTAGAGCCCTTTAAAAGCACTGCCCTTAGAACAAATCAGAACTACACAGCAAGAAACATTGGTCTTTACATGGGGGGGGGGGGGGGGTATGTATTGATATTTCACAGAGTTTTAGACAGATTTTGATTATTGCTACTAGAGGCAGTGATGTGAGAGGCTCGGTTGTGGAAAAAGAAGATGAAAAATTGAACATTAGTTCTGGGACCATGCAGAGGCAAAGGCCATGCAGAGAATGGAGACAGAATTTGAAATGAGCTACATTTGTGTGTGTTTGTGTGTGTGTGTGGGGGGGGGGGGGGGGGGGGGGGGTGCGTGTGTGTGAGTCTGAGAGTTTTGCACATTTCTTTTGCATATGTGTGTGCAGGCCTTTTGCCCTCCATTTTGTAAATTCAATCAATTGGAAAGTGGAAAATGTCAGAGAAGCACAAATAATGTATCACTTCGGCTGTGATCCTGCTGGAGAGTGTTGCTCCCGGCCAGAATATTAACGGGAATCAGCTTTGGTTTTGGCTATACTGAGGCCTACTGCTGTCCATGGAGTAACCTGCCTACCTGACTTTAATGGCTCCTCCTTCCTGCAGTCCTGTAGTCCTATCTCAGTCCATTCCCTTCCACACCCCGCCTCACTTTCTAGCTCTCTTACACCTGACACAGCTCATTCCTCTCTTCTGCAGTGTTTTCATTGCGAGTTCTTTGGAAATCCAACCGAATGCATGAATTTTGCATGCCACGATCTTACTCAACACCACGCAGTACCACCAACCTGTCTTAAAAAGGCATTTCATGTCAAAATGAGCAAATCAAAAAAAGCCCTGTGGGCTGTGACTGCACGCAGTGTCATTTGGGAGCTGGCGTGTGGTTGTGACAGTATTTTAATAAAAGGAACAATAATTTTATTGCAGCTCTGGGCTAAAGCAGTGTCATGTCACAGCCAGCCAACAAATGCACAGCAACAAACAAAGCTGCTTGAAATAAAAAATATTTCTCATGACTGCTTATAAATCATACAAAAGTAAACTTACTAAGTAAATAAAATAATATAAAATTAAGGAAGAAAAAGTCATTCTTGTGCTGCAGAGGAAGAAGAAACCTGACTGTAAGTTGCTGTTAAAGAAATCATAAGTCACTTGAGCAAACAATGAAAATTAAAACCCTCTTCCCAGCAATTCCAATATCAAATCTGTCTCAGCAACATGCACCAGTCAAATTGGAGAGAAAAATAGAGAGAATTTAAAGAGAATACAATGATAACCATATGGATGCCTTGTTACGTCGGGTCATCTAGAGAAAGCAACACATTCTAGTGATAGTGTTCAGGTTTATCTCCTCACTCATTAGGTTCAGAGGCATCACCCCAAGGGTTACGGTTCACCTCAGAAATTCAACACGTGGGCAAAGTTCACCATAATGGTTTAAGTTCCTCACACTCCATTGAGAGCAGTGGTCTGCCTGAGTGAGGCTCTAGCCTGGGTCCCACTGACAGAAATAAGCACTCAGCAGGGGGGCATCACACAGATGGGATCAGGGTCACAGGATCTGGAGAAACCCTCCCCCTCCAGGGTGAGTAGCATGACACAGACAAGGGACCTATAACAATGGGAACTGACTACAAGGAACAGGAGTAAGAAGGTTTTTCACACTTCAGTTGCAATCACTGAACTAATCATTGAACCAAGATGATCAGAGCTAAGACATGAGGCAGCAATGCAGATCTGGCCCCCGTCTCTTTCCTGTTTCACCCTGGGAACTGTGCTGAGCATAATCAGCCAGGGAAGAGATCCTGCAGAGATGGTGCTTATGTCCAAAATGCATTCAGAGAACCTCTGTTTCATCAGCTGAGGCTTACAGGGCTTGTGCCAATGTCGAGGTCTTTAATTCTTTATCATGTTATTGCTGCCTCTCCTACCTGGTATAAGACATTTGCTTTAATAACTCTATCATAGTCAGATTGCTCACACTGAGAAGGATCCTGCTTTGAACCAACCATGGCTATCTCTTTTTAAAACCTTAGTGAGAAGACTTTCTCATCATTCACCTTTCAACTATATTGGCTTGACAGGGATATTGCTGCACACACACACACATACACACACACACACACACACACACACACACACACTCACACACATACACACACACACACACACACACACACACACACACACACACACACACACACACACACACACACACACACACACACACACAGAGTGTTGAGGACAGCTCAGCAGTACTATACATCCCAGAGCTATTAAGTCCTGACAGTATGTAACATTGTACACTGTCCATCTTCTGTGTTATGAAGGCTCATGGGGCTGACTTAGAGGAAGGAGCAGGCCAGGTTTTTTAATAGCTCTCTACACCCTACCTGAACACATGCAGAGGAGATGCTGCATCTGGCTTTAATCAATCAGCATATACCAACAGCATGGAGGACACACAAATGTACCTCCAGGGATATCAGATTGTCAAGTATTTTGGTTAGAGGAGGACTTCAGTATGAATCACATGCCACTAGCTCAGGCAGAGATCACATTGATTGTGACATTCACTCGTTATTTGGCAGAAAATGAGAATCCATGGACCCCCAGGATGAGCAGGAGACATAAATTAGCCACTATTAGATTTTTGGAACATGCAGTTGAGAAGATTACGTTTTTATTTCGTTATATATTTATTCCACAGCACATGCAGCTTGTGCCAAGGTCAGTGCTGAAAGAAGGTAAGGGCTGCGCTGGTATTTTTGGAGTTTTTTGAAGCATCGGCCAGTATGAGAGAATGAAGGAGGGATGATGAAAGCATAAATATGCAGCAGGGAAACAGAAATGAATACGCATCTGTGGGAAAAAAACAATAATACTGCACTTGCAAACAAACTGGATTGATGTAGTCATTTTCCAGACATTTACACATTCAGCAGACTACAAAGCTAAACAATGTCTTAAACAGTCCTTTCACATTGCAGTAGAGAAAGAACGTTAGGACTCAAAAGTTATCTTTTTTGTGTATTTTTTTCTTCCATGATGAGCCAGGAGAAATGCATTTTGAGTCTTGAGGCCAGGGTTGGGGCATGTTGTTCTTGGTGTTTCTGTGCTAAGAGCAGAGATGAAGGAGGAAAGAAGTTAAAGCCCATATACCCTCCAGAACAGGACTCTTTTTGCAGGACTCTCAAGTGAGTTGTAAGGTGATGTGACAGTGCTGATCATGTGACCTCACTCACTATGGAGCATGGCTTCTTGGGAAATGCTTTGGGGCTTTTTTGCATTTTAGCTAAGCAAACTGATGCACACTGCATACTGGGCTGGGGGCAAAAAACATTACTATACACTCCTCCACCTCCAAGTCACACACACATGCAAAGACACATAAATACGTACTCTGTCCACATACCCAGCCGGGCTCTTGGACTGATTCTCTCTGCTTGTGTCTCTATAAACTCCTCAGTACCGTCTGTGAGGCTTTCTGTGTGAAAGGTTTTGGTATAAATTATTCAAGTACAAATAAACTTGGATGAGGCCAAGGCATGTGCAAATGTAGCACGGACTTCCTAATGTGAAAGCCTCTCTATCTGTTTCTTGGCTCCTTTTCCTCTGACTCATCAACTTGGAGCAGCCTGTACCTCCAAATGCTGTTCTGCTCCTCTGTCTAATGGCCTCAGTGTCACTATAAATATATAACACCAGTAGTTGAAGAAAGTAGGAAAAAAAAAAACTTGAGGTAATTTGTTAATGTTTATAACATGTCTGAGGCTATTTTAGTCTGCCTGTCAGGGATAAATGCAATCATATATAATAAATCAATATCTTTGGTACAAATTTAGATGAAAAGAGAGATAATCAGCTGATACATGCCCCTAATCAAAATTCAAAAGCTAGATGGAGATGAAATTAATGAGTTCATGATTGAGAAGCCCTTTGAATCACACTGTGCATGTGTGTTGACAGCTCTTTGAAGTTATTTCTTACTCAAAGGCCAGTGAGTTGTTAAATCATGTTCATTTCAAAGTCACTTGGGATTTGTCCTGTCCCTTTCAGGATTTCTTCAGTGCATTCGTTCAATGATATCCATCAGACACACCCTTCAGTGCAAAGAAGCTGCCATGGATCCCAAACAACACCCATTTCAAACAAACAAAAAACAGTTCAGGCCAAAAGCCTGAAGCAGATAATTCTAAAAACATTCAACCTGCATACAGAATCACATTCTGTTTATTGGATTATAAAGAAAAGTTGTAAACATTGTCGTCTCAGTGCTGTATCTCTGTTGCCTGTGTTCTTATATGTCACCTCGTGCCAGCAGGTTCTTTGTTTCTTTAGTGAGGTGGTAAGCATTTCTTCGGGGTAACACTAGTAGAGTGACACTGAATCAAATTTTTACATCCAGCTTGTAGTTCAGACACATTCCAATTTTGCATCCCTGGGCTGGGACTGATGGCAAAACATCTGGAGTAAACATCTGGAAATCTCAATCGTGATTGAATCAGAGGAAGCAGCCATCTTTGTTAGAAGGAATCACTGTTCTGTCCTCATTATAGCTCCAAATATTTTAATGGAGATGTTATACTTTCTCACATGAATAGACCTAAAACATTCTCACATGTACACACAGTCACATGCACTGCTATTATGCCTGGGTATAAACTGATTGGTGCTCTGAAGAGAGAGATGACATTTTCTTTAGCCCTGCAAAATTTGGATGATCATATCTCTTTCCATGGCATGGACTGAAATGTTCCTGCATCTTTGGTTTGTCCAAATGCTTATCTCCATCAAGATAATGGTACTTTAAAAGTGGAAGCCTCTTTAGATCTAAACCAGAATGACCTTTAAGTGGGGATGAGAGTGAAGATGGAGGGTCCTTTGGACTGAATCTCTGAGTGTCTGCATAGCTAATCCTCTTGATCTTGTCTGTGTGGCTCGTATTTAAGGATCTGTTACTCCAGAAATGAATATTACATTTTTCAAAAAATGCATAGAACATATTTGCCATAAATGTTGCGTGTTAACTTTTTATGTTTTTGTTAAAATCATTGTTGCAAAGATGTAAATAATAATAAAGATTTATAGAATCACTGTTAAATTAAGTTGGAGTAAGAGAGAAAGCTATTAAAGATAAAAGATCCAGAAGTGACAAAATAAATTCAAATCAATTTAATGCAAAAACAACCTATTTAATATCAATCTTTTGTAGTTTGGGTCAAGAAGCAAAACAAAAAGAAAAAGAAAAAGAAAAAAAATCACAAAGCCATTACTGAATTGTTTCCACAGTATTAAAAATCTATTTCTCTTTCTTTTGAAAGGATGAAAATCTATTATGAGCAGCTCCCCCTCTACACACCTCAATTGGCTCTCCTTCTCCCCTCTCAGCCTGCATGCCCTTAACTGTTTTACTGGGAGAATACATCAGACAGGCCCATGTATTGGTTTTCAAAACTCAAGCACAATCACACTTTAATTTATTTCCCCAGTCTCTCTGATTCATTTTAGATTGGACGTCAGCCTGCATGATTACCCTCAATCAGGGATGGGTGGAGTGGATGCACTGGCTCCCAGCTTCCTCAAGCCTTATGGTAAACATGACGGGCTGCTGCAGATGAGACTCTGCACGCCACAAGACTCTGCACACTGCGAGACCAGGCAGGTCACATGGCTCTGCCATGCTTCTTCATCTGCAAAGCAAAGCAAAGTTTATTTATAAAGCACTTTTTACAATAGCTGTTGTCACAAAGCAGCATTACATATGCTCTGAGAGGACAAAACCTCAAAAGGAACCAAGGCTCAAAAAGGGGAACGCATCTCCTCTGGTTGACTCTAGATAGCATGATGAAATAGATGAAAATGAACAAAGAAGGAAAATAACAACAAATGTGAACTAGGAATAGTGATCACAGCAAGTGGGGGGATTATACTGACATTATAGTCTCCAATTCTGAAGTTTGACATGACAAGAGTGTGTCAATGTCCAGGGCCAGGACAATGTTGGCTAGAAGATTAAGCAATGTAGTTATGATCCGGCTCAGTTTAAGAATCGAAGGTGTATCAGGGTCCAGTTCTGAGGCAGGGTGAATAATCCCACATTGGGATATCAAGGCAGAAATGGCATGGAAAAGGATAAAGGCAGAGAATAAGATGGGAAAATGGAGAGGGTAGACAATACAGTGTGAAAGCAGTAAATTGCTATAGCGATGTATGTGGCAACACAATGCTTAAAAGATGTGTACAGGTCACAGTAACTTGAAAATATAATTGCATGAGCACAATATGCTAGCCAAGGTACTATGCCAACATATGATTTCTTAAAACAAGACACTTGACTTGTAATTGGAAGGTTGCTGGTTCAAGACCCACTGCTGCCAATGTTGAGCCCTTGAGCAAGGCCCTTAACCCTCAATTGCTCAAGTTGTACTCACTCATAATTGCAAGTCACTCTGGATAAAAAGTGTCAGCTAAATGCTGTAAATGTTTTCAGTTGAATCTTAAATATTGAGAGTTTGTCTGAATCCTGTACTGAGGTAAGCAACGTAGACCATGGCTGGAGTGCCTACTAGAATGTTTGGCTACCAGCTATGATTTTTTTAATTTAAGGAACCGTCATCAGACCAGCACCCTGTGAATGAAGGGTGCATGCAGGGTTATAGTGTCCAATAAGTTCTCTGAGATGCTAAGGGACCAGGCTTTATAGCACTTTATATGTCAAAAGGACTAGTTTGTAGTAAATATGGAATTTAACTGGTAACCAATGCAGCACAGAGAGAATGGAAGTAATATACTCAAATTTTCTGACTCTGACTGCTGCATTCAGGACTGGAGCTAATTTAGTGATTTACTTGAACAGCTGGCTAGAAGTGCTTTATAGTAGTCCAGCCTAGAGGTTATGAAGGTATGGATGAGCATCTCAGCATCTTTAATGGATAATATCTTTAAGGGATAATATCTTTCACAGTCTGGTAATATTATGTATGTGGAAAAAAAGCTGTTCTGACTACATTACATATGTGTGCATCAAATGAGAGATCGGAATCAAAGATGACATGTAGGTTTTTTACATTTGTTGACTAAGGTCTATATTAAGAGTGTGGTTTGGGATCTTATTTTTCCCAGCCATACGTCCAAGTAAAAAGATCTTAGTCTTGTTTGGATTAGGTAGAAAAAAAGTTTTTTTTGCCATCCAACATTTAGCAACAGTCTTCTATTCTGTTAAGATTGGAGGGGTCAGTTTGGTATAGCTGATACATTAAGATGGGTGTCATTGGCATAGAAATGAAAGATAATGCCATGTTTGTGAATTATGCCACCAAGCAGTAGCATGTAGAGAAAAAAGAACAGAGGGCCAAGCATTGACCCTTCTGGGACAGCATCCTTAACCTCAATAAGATCGGACAATGCATCTTTCATATAGACAAGTTGAGAGTGGTCGGTTAAATAAGAGCACAACCTCTAATCATGATCTCACTAGATTTTCAAGACTGTCGATCAAGACCATGTAATCTATGGTATCAAATGCAGTATTGAGATCAAGAAGCACAAGGATTGCAGTTTAGCCTCTGTCTACTGACAGCAGTAAGTCATTGATAACTCTAGTCAGTGCTGTTTCAGTACTGTGGTGGGGTTTTAATCCTACCTGGAAGGTTTCAAATATGCTGTTATTTAACAAGTAAGAGCATAGTTGTATTGAGACCACTTTTTCCAAGGATTTTTGTAATGAAAGAATTGTTTGATTATGGCCTGTAATTGCTAAGCTCTGTGTGATTGAGGTTTAGTTTCTTCATCATAGGTTTAACTACCCCAAGTTTTAATGATCTAGGAATATACCCAACGGAGAGGGACACATTTATTACAGCAAGTAGTGATTCAGCTATATTAGAAATAATGTGTTTAAGGAGCTATGTTGGTGCTGAGTCAAGTGTATAACACAGAGCCATTTGAGTTTTAGTTTTTGCTACTTATACTCCCATCCTTGAGCAGTTTGTTTTAGTGATTGTACATGGTCAATGAGCCAAGGTGCTAGCATTTTTTCCTAACACTTTTCATTCTAATTGGAGCAATGCTATCTAGTGATGTGCAAAGTATTGATTTGAAACTTTCTATGATATGTTCAAGATCATCAGGGCTAGATGAAGAGGAGGCAATTGGAAGTTCCAGTAGGTTATAAGTGAATGTGCTAATGTTTGATATGATGTTACACTTTTTATGATATCAGGGCAGCCAGCTGATGATATAGTTCGGGGCTAATTCATACATGATTAAGTAGTGGTCCAGGATGGAGTGGACCGAGATACAACACAATGATTAGGTTGTCTACTTTAATACCAAGAGATAGTATTAAAACTAGAGTGTGATTACATCAGTGAGTAGGTCCTGTGATATTCTGACTGAATCTCTTAGCATTTAGCAGCATATTGAATGGGTCATATGTTTTTTTCAATATGAATAATGAAGTCATATAATAAGAGCCTTATATGTAGCAAGTATTACCTTGGAAAGAAAATCATTAAGGTAGTCTAAATAGAGACCTGGGGGGGGGGGGGGGGGGTAATATATAGCAATAAAAGGTGGGTGCATCTACCACCCTTAGATAAAGTATTTCAAAGGAATATGCTTCATGGCTTTTGGAGTAATGTTTAAGTCTTGATCATATGTCATGATTTAAGTCATGATCACACCTCCACCACAGCCATGCATACTTGGATTGTGATAGTAACTATATCCAGGAGGATCAGACTCATTAAGAGCTATAAAATTGATCAGTTTGGCCCACGGTTTAAATAAGCACAATGCATTAAGGTTACTGTCAGTAGTAATACTGTTTACGAGGAGTGCATTAAATGCCAATGATTGAATATTGAAAAATCTAATTTGATGTGAGTAATACTAGTATCTAGATTCATCTTTAATCTAATGAGATTATTAACACAAATGTTCTTACTTCTTTGAATTTGAGGCAGCCTCATTGTTATGGTATTTACTATCCACACAAGGGGAAGAAGAAAAATAGGAAAAATCATGTGTTCTGGTTGAAGCACTTACCTGTTTTTCAGCGTTACTTACTTGTCTGTAGTCGACACTCAGAGATTCTAGTCAGTCCAGAGCATTTTCAATGTTCTGGGACATGATGAAGAAACAATGGGGTGTAGTCCATCTTTCTGGTAGAATGAGGGACACTTCCAGAATGAACACCAGTTGTCTATGAACATTAACATTGCCGTTGCAGAAACTTTGGAGCCAGCAATAGATTGCATAGACTGCTAAATGGTTCCCCTCCCTATCCGTCAGAAGGGGTGTGGCGATCATGGCCCTGGCATTTGTCATCTTCTTTACGGTGTCTAGAAGCATTTTGAAGTGCTTGTTGAAGACCTTGCTGCAACAGGAAGAGATGTCATTTGCTCCCACATGGAATCTCCAATAACTAGAACACCATCCTGAATGGATATCTGAAGTACTGGTGTGGGTGTGGAGTTAAGGACATCAAACTGGCTGTTGAGTGGGAGAGTCAGCTGCGATGGTGGTGAAGGTCTGGGGGCTATGTCATTTGACATAGAGATTCTGGCTTGAGATCTGAACAAATATGTTCATTTATTTAAAATGCATTTATTACACCTCTGTGCTGTTAAATCATAAATCAAAAGGACATATTCTAAAGTGTACATATTCTTTAAGTGTATTTAGGCTGGCTCTGAAAGCACCATGTCCATTTTATAGGTCTCCAAAAGCACAGGGAAGAATAGACTCCTCACACTGTAAATAAACATAAACTGTGTAAACATCATTAGAAAAACGAAGTATAACCATGTCCATGCAATGGCCTGGGTGCAAGGTGATGCAGACATCACAGATTCATCAGGTGACTCCCACTGTAGGCATCAAGCAATCAAGAGAAAGGGATGTTTTAGAGTTTGAAGGCCAAGATTTATCCAGTGTCGAGCAGAGTTCTGCTCACACAAACTGCATCAGATGATCATAGATTGTGGCCTTCCTGCTTAAGTGTAAGTGCACAGGCTGTTCATCAGTGGACCTACAGTCTTGAACAGAAATAAAATCCTGGTCTACTGCATTTGCTTTTTGTTAAGTCCCAGTCCCAGCATTTGTATTGATTAGTCTGCTGGTCTTAAATATGAAACTAACAATGGGCTAAAAACAGCTGAAGATAAATGATGATGACTTTTTAAAAGGATAACTTGAAACCAATCTCAGGGACTGTTCCTCTCACTGTGATTTACTGCAATGTTACACTTTTCATTTATATTTTAATATAATTTTAAGTCATTTTTCTTGATATTATTGTACGTGATTAAAATTATTTCTTTGTTTTGAATTATCTGTCAGGCATTAGCCAGTACCAGGCAAAGAATGCAGATGCATACACACAAACTTAAATCTCTGTCAGTCACCATCTTCAGCCACTCCCCTACTCTCAACCATCCACTTATTATTAATTTTTTTATCTGTTTACAATTTCCTTTTTCCTTTTTACACACCACAGGTACCAAACTCCATTGCTTATTCTTCTGCAAAATTCTGGACTTTGTTTCGAGCCTTTTGTATACCATTTTGGTGATTTCTGTTTGTTGCCTATTCTTTGCATACTTACATGTCACTCCTGTGTCAACATGTCACATAATGTGAAGCCTTAGGAAGGCAGCACAGTGACTGAGGCATCCTTAGCAGAGGCTGTTAGCCTCCAGGGCATGTGGAGGCTCTCTCAATGGATTCCTCATGGGGCTTCCTCTTTGGAATCTGCATCCTACCACATCGCTAATGTTTATGATGGGCTGTGAGTCTTTTCTTATGCAGTTTGAACTGTATGCTTCATACCAGTTCCCTATGCTGGACCACCCTAAGGTGGCATTTGTCATCAGTAGGCACAGCTACCCTGACTTTGTGCACCAGCTCTGGATGGTGCCTGCAGTAGAGCTCTGCTGCAGCTCAAGCCGGGCTCCAACTCAGTGGTGGACTATGCCTTGAAGTTTACACACCATGGCTGCTGTTACTTGGCGGAATGAAGAGTCATCAGTGGATATGTTTGTGGAGCTAGACTGTAGGGAGGAGGATAGTACACTGCATACCATTATAAACTGCACCATTCCCTATAACCGACTCCTGGAGGTTAAACAGCTTACCCTTCATAACAGATCTCCACTTTACACATCCACCCCACTGGCATGCAAACCATTGTCCCCAGTCAAGCCCATGCAGGTCAAGCCCATGCAGCTGGGAGGCACCCGCCTGTCCCCAAGTGAGAAAAGGAGATGTATGTGGCTACAGCTTTGCCTTTACTGTGAAAGTTAAGATCAGCTCTTGGCCTGTACTCTTCATCCTCCCAAACTAGAGGCTAAGAAACCCAGCCCCAAGGTGAGTAGCATCCCTTCTGTTATATTCACTTTTACTTTAACATCTGTATTTATGCACAAGGGTTGTTGTCTACCTGCTTCAGCCCTAGTGGACTCCTTGGCAGCAGGGAACATTTATTGATTGGGAGCTTGTCCTAAACTTTGGTCTTGAGCCACTACCACAACCTCTCCTCTTACTGTGCAATCCCTGGTTAGAAGCCCTGTGGGGGAAGGCACCAAACCTCTCTTATCTACTTTTCCTTTTGAACATTCCTTTCATTCCCTTTAACTGACTTCCCCACATACTCAGTCATGTTAGGACTCTCCTGATTGCAACTCATAACCCACACATTTCCCAGCCTGACAGTCAAATGGCTATATGGTCCCCTTTCTGTCACTCACATTGCCCTCCAGTTTCTTCATCACAGTGACACCAACTGCACAACACACCTTTTGGATGTTGCCTGTCCCCCTCAGTGCAAGACCTATCCCCTTTCCCAGGAGGGGAATTCAGTGATAGAACATTGAACCTAAAAGGCCCTGGTCCATCCCATCCACCTCGCCTACCTCAGCTATAGTCATCTTCGCAAAAAGAGAACAGCGGACTGCACAGTCACCCCCTGCCCCTAGTACCAAAACCCTTAGAACAGCTGAGAGGGCTGATGT